>NW_027331376.1:267038-307514 GCF_022965805.1 Primulina eburnea
TTGGTCAATAGAACTTTGGTACACTTTTGCGTCTATTCTTAAAAAGACATGGATTGACATTTATATGGACTTTATTTTGGGGTTGCCAGGACTAAGAAGGGGAGGGATATATATGGTATACTTTATGGGCTAAAATTTGCACAATAAAAGTTGTAATCTACTATTGTCATCCTCAAACGGATGGACAAACTGAAGGTGTAAATAGAACTTTGGAACACTTTTGCGTGCGTATTCTTAAAAGAACTTGGAATGACATTCTATGGATTATTTTGGGTTGCCTAGAGATAAGAAGGGGAGGGGATTATATATGGATTATTTTAGGGCTAAAACTTTGTCAATATTGTTGTAATCTACATTGTCATCTCAACGGATAGACAAACGAAGTTGTCAACAGAACTTGGGTACACTTTGCTGTTATTCTTAAAAGAACTTGGATTGACATTTCTATGGACTTTATTTTGGTTGTCTAGGACTATGAAAGGGGAGGGATTCTATTTTTGGATTACTTTATGGGCTAAACTTGCTAATATTGTTGTAATCTACTAATTGTCATCCTCAAACGGATGGACAAACTGAAGTTGTCAATAGAACTTGGGAACAATTTTGCGTGCTATTCTAAAAGAACTTGGATGACTTTCTATGGACTTATTTTTGGGGTTGTCTAGATTAAGAAAGGGGAGGGATTTGATGCGATCATGACAGCCAAGCTCCGAGAAAGGCCATGGAAAACTCAGGGAGTGGCGTTTGGGGAACCAAAAAAAAAAATCATTCAGCATTGGTGGAGAAACCGAGGCTACACGGACGTGTACACGGACCTGCACACGGGGTCCGGTCTTTACAAGAACAAGCTGGGATGAGTTTTTACAGTGCCTGCACGGACCTGGAGACGGACCCAGGCACGGGGTCCGTGCCCTTTGAAGTTGGCAAGTACAGTGCCTACACGGATCCGTACACGGAGGTGAGCACGGGGTCCGTGTCCTTTGATCCAGATTGAAGATTAGTACAGTATGTACACGGACCCAGACACGGAGGTCTGCACGGGGTCCGTGCCTAGCGTTTTCTGCGCGGATTTGTTTCCTTTTCTAGAGTTTTATTATTTGGGACACTAGATTGCATGGTATCTTTGATATATTGATTTTGTTGGACGAAAAATTACACACAATACATATTTTATTTTGAGTTTATCAAAACTTTTGAGAATTTTCTCTCAACTTTTCAAAGCCAAGCTTTGTCAAATCAATCAAACTTATCAAAGTTTTTAACTTTGTGGCGTTTGTCGATCGTTGCTTGTGCGGATTGTCGTAGGCAAAGTTCTTCGAAGGTTCGTATAGTTTTCGATTGCTTATCCTCGTGTTTATTTGTTGCTAAACTCTTGCTAGTTTAGAGGTGAATATCACATAATACTTGATTCAAAAGATCGGGAAAAACACACGAATCTTAATATCGTAATGAATAGAGGGTGCGATTTATTTTTAATCGTGTTTGCTATTTATTCGTGTCAAGATTCATATCAGATTATATTTATGGATTACTTTATGGGCTAAACTTTGCACAATAAAGTTGTAATCTACTACTTGTCAACCTCAAACAGATGGACAAACTGAAGTTGTAAATAGAACTTTGGGAACACTTTTGCGTGCTATTCTTAAAAGAACTTGGAATGACATTTCTATGGACTTTATTTTGGGGTTGCCTAGGACTAAGAAGGGGAGGGATTATATTTATGGATTACTTTATGGGCTAAACTTTGATCAATATTGTTGTAATCTACAACTTGTCATCCTCAAACGGATGGACAAACTGAAGTTGTCAACAGAACTTTGGGTACACTTTTGCGTGCTATTCTTAAAAAGAACTTGGATTGACATTTCTATGGACTTTATTTTGGGTTGCCTAGGACTAAGAAGGGGAGGGATTCTATTTTTGGATTACTTTATGGGCTAAACTTTGCTCAATATTGTTGTAATCTACTACTTGTCATTCTCAAACGGATGGACAAACTGAAGTTGTCAATAGAACTTTGGGTACACTTTTGCGTGCTATTCTTAAAAAGAACATGGATTGACATTTCTATGGACTTTATTTTGGGGTTGCCTAGGACTAAGAAGGGGAGGGATTATATTTATGGATTACTTTATGGGCTAAACTTTGCACAATAAAGTTGTAATCTACTACTTGTCATCCTCAAACGGATGGACAAACTGAAGTTGTAAATAGAACTTTGGGAACACTTTTGCGTGCTATTCTTAAAAGAACTTGGAATGACATTTCTATGGACTTTATTTTGGGGTTGCCTAGGACTAAGAAGGGGAGAGATTATATTTATGGATTACTTTATGGGCTAAACTTTGCTCAATATTGTTGTAATCTACAACTTGTCATCCTCAAACGGATGGACAAACTGAAGTTGTCAACAGAACTTTGGGTACACTTTTGCGTGCTATTCTTAAAAAGAACTTGGATTGACATTTCTATGGACTTTATTTTGGGGTTGCCTAGGACTAAGAAGGGGAGGGATTCTATTTTAGGATTACTTTATGGGCTAAACTTTGCTCAATATTGTTGTAATCTACTACTTGTCATCCTCAAACGGATGGACAAACTGAAGTTGTCAATAGAACTTTGGGTACACTTTTGCGTGCTATTCTTAAAAAGAACTTGGATTGACATTTCTATGGACTTTATTTTGGGGTTGCCTAGGACTAAGAAGGGGAGGGATTCTATTTTTGGATTACTTTATGGGCTAAACTTTGCTCAATATTGTTGTAATCTACTACTTGTCATCCTCAAACGGATGGATAAACTGAAGTTGTAAATAGAACTTTAGGAACACTTTTGCGTGCTATTCTTAAAAGAACTTGGAATGACATTTCTATGGACTTTATTTTGGGGTTGCCTAGGACTAAGAAGGGGAGGGATTATATTTATGGATTAGTTTATGGGCTAAACTTTGCTCAATATTGTTGTAATCTACAACTTGTCATCCTCAAACGGATGGACAAACTGAAGTTGTCAACAGAACTTTGGGTACACTTTTGCGTGCTATTCTTAAAAAGAACTTGGATTGACATTTCTATGGACTTTATTTTGGGGTTGCCTAGGACTAAGAAGGGGAGGGATTCTATTTTTGGATTACTTTATGGGCTAAACTTTGCTCAATATTGTTGTAATCTACTACTTGTCATCCTCAAACGGATGGACAAACTGAAGTTGTCAAGAGAACTTTGGGTACACTTTTGCGTGCTATTCTTAAAAAGAACTTGGATTGACATTTCTATAGACTTATTTTGGGGTTGCCTAGGACTAAGAAGGGGAGGGATTCTATTTTTGGATTACTTTATGGGCTAAACTTTGCTCAATATTGTTGTAATCTACTACTTGTCATCCTCAAACGGATGGACAAACTGAAGTTGTCAATAGAACTTTGGGTACACTTTTGCGTGCTATTCTTAAAAAGAACATGGATTGACATTTCTATGGACTTTATTTTGGGGTTGCCTAGGACTAAGAAGGGGAGGGATTATATTTATGGATTACTTTATGGGCAAAACTTTGCACAATAAAGTTGTAATCTACTACTTGTCATCCTCAAACGGATGGACAAACTGAAGTTGTAAATAGAACTTTGGGAACACTTTTGCGTGCTATTCTTAAAAGAACTTGGAATGACATTTCTATGGACTTTATTTTAGGGTTGCCTAGGACTAAGAAGGGGAGGGATTATATTTATGGATTACTTTATGGGCTAAACTTTGCTCAATATTGTTGTAATCTACAACTTGTCATCCTCAAACGGATGGACAAACTGAAGTTGTCAACAGAACTTTGGGTACACTTTTGCGTGCTATTCTTAAAAAGAACTTGGATTGACATTTCTATGGACTTTATTTTGGGGTTGCCTAGGACTAAGAAGGGGAGAGATTCTATTTTTGGATTACTTTATGGGCTAAACTTTGCTCAATATTGTTGTAATCTACTACTTGTCATCCTCAAACGGATGGACAAACTGAAGTTGTAAATAGGACTTTGAGAACAAGTTTGCGTGCTATTCTTAAAGAACTTGGATTGACATTTCTATGGACTTTATTTTGGGGTTGCCTAGGACTAAGAAGGGGAGGGATTTTATTTATGGATTACTTTATGGGCTAAACTTTGCACAATAAAGTTGTAATCTACTACTTGTCATCCTCAAACGGATGGACAAACTGAAGTTGTAAATAGAATTTTGGGAACACTTTTGCGTGCTATTCTTAAAAGAACTTGGGCTGACATTTCTATGGACTTTATTTTGGGGTTGCCTAGGACTAAGAAGGGGAGGGATTATATTTATGGATTAGTTTATGGGCTAAACTTTGCTCAATATTGTTGTAATCTACAACTTGTCATCCTCAAACGGATGGACAAACTGAAGTTGTCAACAGAACTTTGGGTACACTTTTGCGTGCTATTCTTAAAAAGAACTTGGATTGACATTTCTATGGACTTTATTTTGGGGTTGCCTAGGACTAATAAGGGGAGGGATTCTATTTTTGGATTACTTTATGGGCTAAACTTTGCTCAATATTGTTGTAATCTACTACTTGTCATCCTCAAACGGATGGACAAACTGAAGTTGTCAATAGAACTTTGGGTACACTTTTGCGTGCTATTCTTAAAAAGAACTTGGATTGACATTTCTATGGACTTTATTTTGGGGTTGCCTAGGACTAAGAAGGGGAGGGATTCTATTTTTGGATTACTTTATGGGCTAAACTTTGCTCAATATTGTTGTAATCTACTACTTGTCATCCTCAAACGGATGGACAAACTGAAGTTGTCAATAGAACTTTGGGTACACTTTTGCGTGCTATTCTTAAAAAGAACATGGATTGACATTTCTATGGACTTTATTTTGGGGTTGCCTAGGACTAAGAAGGGGAGGGATTATATTTATGGATTACTTTATGGGCTAAACTTTGCACAATAAAGTTGTAATCTACTACTTGTCATCCTCAAACGGATGGACAAACTGAAGTTGTAAATAGAACTTTGGGAACACTTTTGCGTGCTATTCTTAAAAGAACTTGGAATGACATTTCTATGGACTTTATTTTGGGGTTACCTAGGACTAAGAAGGGGAGGGATTATATTTATGGATTACTTTATGGGCTAAACTTTGCTCAATATTGTTGTAATCTACAACTTGTCATCCTCAAACGGATGGAAAAACTGAAGTTGTCAACAGAACTTTGGGTACACTTTTGCGTGCTATTCTTAAAAAGAACTTGGATTGACATTTCTATGGACTTTATTTTGGGGTTGCCTAGGACTAAGAAGGGGAGGGATTCTATTTTTGGATTACTTTATGGGCTAAACTTTGCTCAATATTGTTGTAATCTACTACTTGTCATCCTCAAACGGATGGACAAACTGAAGTTGTCAATAGAACTTTGGGTACAATTTTGCGTGCTATTCTTAAAAAGAACTTGGATTGAAATTTCTATGGACTTTATTTTGGGGTTGCCTAGGACTAAGAAGGGGAGGGATTCTATTTTTGGATTACTTTATGGGCTAAACTTTGCTCAATATTGTTGTAATCTACTACTTGTCATCCTCAAACGGATGGACAAACTGAAGTTGTAAATAGAACTTTAGGAACACTTTTGCGTGCTATTCTTAAAAGAACTTGGAATGACATTTCTATGGACTTTATTTTGAGGTTGCCTAGGACTAAGAAGGGGAGGGATTATATTTATGGATTAGTTTATGGGCTAAACTTTGCTCAATATTGTTGTAATCTACAACTTGTCATCCTCAAACGGATGGACAAACTGAAGTTGTCAACAGAACTTTGGGTACACTTTTGCGTGCTATTCTTAAAAAGAACTTGGATTGACATTTCTATGGACTTTATTTTGGGGTTGCCTAGGACTAAGAAGGGGAGGGATTCTATTTTTGGATTACTTTATGGGCTAAACTTTGCTCAATATTGTTGTAATCTACTACTTGTCATCCTCAAACGGATGGACAAACTGAAATTGTCGATAGAACTTTGGGTACACTTTCGCGTGCTATTCTTAAAAAGAACATGGATTGACATTTCTATGGACTTTATTTAGGGGTTGCCTAGGACTAAGAAGGGGAGGGATTATATTTATGGATTACTTTATGGGCAAAACTTTGCACAATAAAGTTGTAATCTACTACTTGTCATCCTCAAACGAATGGACAAACTGAAGTTGTAAATAGAACTTTGGGAACACTTTTGCGTGCTATTCTTAAAAGAACTTGGAATGACATTTCTATGGACTTTATTTTGGGGTTGCCTAGGACTAAGAAGGGGAGGGATTATATTTATGGATTACTTTATGGGCTAAACTTTGCTCAATATTGTTGTAATCTACAACTTGTCATCCTCAAACGGATGGACAAACTGAAGTTGTCAACAGAACTTTGAGTACACTTTTGCGTGCTATTCTTAAAAAGAACTTGGATTGACATTTCTATGGACTTTATTTTGGGGTTGCCTAGGACTAAGAAGGGGAGGGATTCTATTTTAAGATTACTTTATGGGCTAAACTTTGCTCAATATTGTTGTAATCTACTACTTGTCATCCTCAAACGGATGGACAAACTGAAGTTATCAATAGAACTTTGGGTACACTTTTGCGTGCTATTCTTAAAAAGAACTTGGATTGACATTTCTATGGACTTTATTTTGGGGTTGCCTAGGACTAATAAGGGGAGGGATTCTATTTTTGGATTACTTTATGGGCTAAACTTTGCTCAATATTGTTGTAATCTACTACTTGTCATCCTCAAACGGATGGACAAACTGAAGTTGTAAATAGAACTTTAGGAACACTTTTGCGTGCTATTCTTAAAAGAACTTGGAATTACATTTCTATGGACTTTATTTTGGGGTTGCCTAGGAGTAAGAAGGGGAGGGATTATATTTATGGATTAGTTTATGGGCTAAACTTTGCTCAATATTGTTGTAATCTACAACTTGTCATCCTCAAACGGATGGACAAACTGAAGTTGTCAACAGAACTTTGGGTACACTTTTGCGTGCTATTCTTAAAAAGAACTTGGATTGACATTTCTATGGACTTTATTTTGGGGTTGCCTAGGACTAAGAAGGGGAGGGATTCTATTTTTGGATTACTTTATGGGCTAAACTTTGCTCAATATTGTTGTAATCTACTACTTGTCATCCTCAAACGGATGGACAAACTGAAGTTGTCGATAGAACTTTGGGTACACTTTTGCGTGATATTCTTAAAAAGAACATGGATTGACATTTCTATGGACTTTATTTTGGGGTTGCCTAGGACTAAGAAGGGGAGGGATTATATTCATGGATTACTTTATGGGCTAAACTTTGCACAATAAAGTTGTAATCTACTACTTGTCATCCTCAAACGGATGGACAAACTGAAGTTGTAAATAGAACTTTGGGAACACTTTTGCGCGCTATTTTTTTTTAAAAGAACTTGGAATGACATTTCTATGGACTTTATTTTGGGGTTGCCTAGGACTAAGAAGGGGAGGGATTATATTTATGGATTACTTTATGGGCTAAACTTTGCTCAATATTGTTGTAATCTACAACTTGTCATCCTCAAACGGATGGACAAACTGAAGTTGTCAACAGAACTTTGGGTACACTTTTGCGTAATATTCTTAAAAAGAACTTGGATTGACATTTCTATGGACTTTATTTTGGGGTTGCCTAGGACTAAGAAGGGGAGGGATTCTATTTTTGGATTACTTTATGGGCTAAACTTAGCTCAATATTGTTGTAATCTACTACTTGTCATCCTCAAACGGATGGACAAACTGAAGTTGTCAATAGAACTTTGGGTACACTTTTGCGTGCTATTCTTAAAAAGAACTTGGATTGACATTTCTATGCACTTTATTTTGGGGTTGCCTAGGACTAAGAAGGGGAGGGATTCTATTTTTGGATTACTTTATGGGCTAAACTTTGCTCAATATTGTTGTTATCTACTACTTGTCATCCTCAAACGGATGGACAAACTGAAGTTGTAAATAGAACTTTAGGAACACTTTTGCGTGCTATTCTTAAAAGAATTTGGAATGACATTTCTATGGACTTTATTTTGGGGTTGCCTAGGACTAAGAAGGGGAGGGATTATATTTATGGATTAGTTTATGGGCTAAACTTTGCTCAATATTGTTGTAATCTACAACTTGTCATCCTCAAACGGATGGACAAACTGAAGTTGTCAACAGAACTTTGGGTACACTTTTGCGTGCTATTCTTAAAAAGAACTTGGATTGACATTTCTATGGACTTTATTTTGGGGTTGCCTAGGACTAAGAAGGGGAGGGATTATATTTATGGATTACTTTATGGGCAAAACTTTGCACAATAAATTTGTAATCTACTACTTGTCATCCTCAAACGGATGGACAAACTGAAGTTGTAAATAGAACTTTGGGAACACTTTTGCGTGCTATTCTTAAAAGAACTTGGAATGACATTTCTATGGTCTTTATTTTGGGGTTGCCTAGGACTAAGAAGGGGAGGGATTATATTTATGGATTACTTTATGGGCTAAACTTTGCTCAATATTGTTGTAATCTACAACTTGTCATCCTCAAACGGATGGACAAACTGAAGTTGTCAACAGAACTTTGGGTACACTTTTGCGTGCTATTCTTAAAAAGAACTTGGATTGACATTTTATGGACTTTATTTTGGGGTTGCCTAGGACTAAGAAGGGGAGGGATTCTATTTTTGGATTACTTTATGGGCTAAACTTTGCTCAATATTGTTGTAATCTACTACTTGTCATCCTCAAACGGATGGACAAACTGAAGTTATCAATAGAACTTTGGGTACACTTTTGCGTGCTATTCTTAAAAAGAACTTGGATTGACATTTCTATGGACTTTATTTTGGGGTTGCCTAGGACTAAGAAGGGGAGGGATTCTATTTTTGGATTACTTTATGGGCTAAACTTTGCTCAATATTGTTGTAATCTACTACTTGTCATCCTCAAACGGATGGACAAACTGAAGTTGTAAATAGAACTTTAGGAACACTTTTGCGTGCTATTCTTAAAAGAACTTGGAATGACATTTCTATGGACTTTATTTTGGGGTTGCCTAGGACTAAGAAGGGGAGGGATTATATTTATGGATTAGTTTATGGGCTAATCTTTGCTCAATATTGTTGTAATCTACAACTTGTCATCCTCAAACGGATGGACAAACTGAAGTTGTCAACAGAACTTTGGGTACACTTTTGCGTGCTATTCTTAAAAAGAACTTGGATTGACATTTCTATGGACTTTATTTTCGGGTTGCCTAGGACTAAGAAGGGGAGGGATTCTATTTTTGGATTACTTTATGGGCTAAACTTTGCTCAATATTGTTGTAATCTACTACTTGTCATCCTCAAACGGATGGACAAACTGAAGTTGTCGATAGAACTTTGGGTACACTTTTGCGTGCTATTCTTAAAAAGAACATGGATTGACATTTCTATGGACTTTATTTTGGGGTTGCCTAGGACTAAGAAGGGGAGGGATTATATTCATGGATTACTTTATGGGCTAAACTTTGCACAATAAAGTTGTAATCTACTACTTGTCATCCTCAAACGGATGGACAAACTGAAGTTGTAAATAGAACTTTGGGAACACTTTTGCGTGCTATTCTTAAAAGAACTTGAAATGACATTTCTATGGACTTTATTTTGGGGTTGCCTAGGACTAAGAAGGGGAGGGATTATATTTATGGATTACTTTATGGGCTAAACTTTGCTCAATATTGTTGTAATCTACAACTTGTCATCCTCAAACGGATGGACAAACTGAAGTTGTCAACAGAACTTTGGGTACACTTTTGCGTGCTATTCTTAAAAAGAACTTGGATTGACATTTCTATGGACTTTATTTTGGGGTTGCCTAGGACTAAGAAGGGGAGGGATTCTATTTTTGGATTACTTTATGGGCTAAACTTTGCTCAATATTGTTGTAATCTACTACTTGTCATCCTCAAACGGATGGACAAACTGAAGTTGTCAATAGAACTTTGGGTACACTTTGCGTGCTATTCTTAAAAAGAACTTGGATTGACATTTCTATGCACTTTATTTTGGGGTTGCCTAGGACTAAGAAGGGGAGGGATTCTATTTTTGGATTACTTTATGGGCTAAACTTTGCTCAATATTGTTGTTATCTACTACTTGTCATCCTCAAACGGATGGACAAACTGAAGTTGTAAATAGAACTTTAGGAACACTTTTGCGTGCTATTCTTAAAAGAACTTGGAATGACATTTCTATGGACTTTATTTTGGGGTTGCCTAGGACTAAGAAGGGGAGGGATTATATTTATGGATTAGTTTATGGGCTAATCTTTGCTCAATATTGTTGTAATCTACAACTTGTCATCCTCAAACGGATGGACAAACTGAAGTTGTCAACAGAACTTTGGGTACACTTTTGCGTGCTATTCTTAAAAAGAACTTGGATTGACATTTCTATGGACTTTATTTTGGGGTTGCCTAGGACTAATAAGGGGAGGGATTCTATTTTTGGATTACTTTATGGGCTAAACTTTGCTCAATATTGTTGTAATCTACTACTTGTCATCCTCAAACGGATGGACAAACTGAAGTTGTCAATAGAACTTTGGGTACACTTTTGCGTGCTATTCTTAAAAAGAACTTGGATTGACATTTCTATGGACTTTATTTTGGGGTTGCCTAGGACTAAGAAGGGGAGGGATTCTATTTTTGGATTACTTTATGGGCTAAACTTTGCTCAATATTGTTGTAATCTACAACTTGTCATCCTCAAACGGATGGACAAACTGAAGTTGTCAATAGAACTTTGGGTACACTTTTGCGTGCTATTCTTAAAAAGAACATGGATTGACATTTCTATGGACTTTATTTTGGGGTTGCCTAGGACTAAGAAGGGGAGGGATTATATTTATGGATTACTTTATGGGCTAAACTTTGCTCAATATTGTTGTAATCTACAACTTGTCATCCTCAAACGGATGGACAAACTGAAGTTGTCAACATAACTTTGGGTACACTTTTGCGTGCTATTCTTAAAAAGAACTTGGATTGACATTTCTATGGACTTTATTTTGGGGTTGCCTAGGACTAAGAAGGGGAGGGATTCTATTTTTGGATTACTTTATGGGCTAAACTTTGCTCAATATTGTTGTAATCTACTACTTGTCATCCTCAAACGGATGGACAAACTGAAGTTGTCAATAGAACTTTGGGTACACTTTTGCGTGCTATTCTTAAAAAGAACTTGGATTGACATTTCTATGGTTTTTATTTTGGGGTTGTCTAGGACTAAGAAGGGGAGGGATTCTGTTTTTGGATTACTTTATGGGCTAAACTTTGCTCAATATTGTTGTAATCTACTACTTGTCATCCTCAAACGGATGGACAAACTGAAGTTGTCAATCGAACTTTGGGTACACTTTTGCGTGCTATTCTTAAAAGAACTTGGATTGACATTTCTATGGACTTTATTTTGGGGTTGCCTAGGACTAAGAAAGGGAGGGATTATATTTATGGATTACTTTATGGGCTAAACTTTGCTCAATATTGTTGTAATCTACAACTTATCATCCTCAAACGGATGGACAAACTGAAGCTGTAAATAGAACTTTGGGAACACTTTTGCGTGCTATTCTTAAAAGAACTTGGAATGACATTTCTATGGACTTTATTTTGGGGTTGCCTAGGACTAAGAAGGGGAGGGATTCTATTTATGGATTACTTTATGGGCTAAACTTTGCACAATAAAGTTGTAATCTACTACTTGTCATCCTCAAACGGATGGAAAAACCGAAGTTGTAATTAGAACTTTGGGAACACTTTTGCGTGCTATTCTTAAAAGAACTTGGATTGACATTTCTATGGACTTTATTTTGGGGTTGTCTAGGACTAAGAAGGGGAGGGATTCTTAAAAAGAACTTAGATTGACATTTCTATGTACTTTATTTTGGGGTTGCCTAGGACTAAGAAAGGGTGGGATTCTATTTTTGGATTACTTTATGGGCTAAACTTTGCTCAATATTGTAGTAATCTACTACTTGTCATCCTCAAACGGATGGACAAACTGAAGTTGTCAATAGAACTTTGGGTACACTTTGGCGTGCTATTCTTAAAAAGAACATGGATTGACATTTCTATGGACTTTATTTTGGGGTTGCCTAGGACTAAGAAGGGGAGGGATTATATTTATGGATTACTTTATGGGCTAAACTTTGCACAATAAAGTTGTAATCTACTACTTGTCATCCTCAAACGGATGGACAAACTGAAGTTGTAAATAGAACTTTGGGAACACTTTTGCGTGCTATTCTTAAAAGAACTTGGAATGACATTTCTATGGACTTTATTTTGGGGTTGCCTAGGACTAAGAAGGGGAGGGATTATATTTATGGATTACTTTATGGGCTAAACTTTGCTCAATATTGTTGTAATCTACAACTTGTCATCCTCAAACGGATGGACAAACTGAAGTTGTCAACAAAACTTTGTGTACACTTTTGCGTGCTATTCTTAAAAAGAACTTGGATTGACATTTCTATGGACTTTATTTTGGGGTTGCCTAGGACTAAGAAGGGGAGGGATTCTATTTTTGGATTACTTTATGGGCTAAACTTTGCTCAATATTGTTGTAATCTACTACTTTTCATCCTCAAACGGATGGACAAACTTAAGTTGTCAATAGAACTTTGGGTATACTTTGGCGTGGTATTCTTAAAAGTACTTGGATTGACATTTCTATGGACTTTATTTTGGGGTTGCCTAGGACTAAGAAGGGGAGGGATTCTTTTTTTGGATTACTTTATGGGCTAAACTTTGCTCAATATTGTTGTAATCTACTACTTGTCATCCTTAAACGGATGGACAAACTGAAGTTGTAAATAGAACTTTGGGAAACTTTTCCGTGCTATTCTTAAAAGAACTTGGATTGACATTTCTATGGACTTTATTTTGGGGTTGCCTAGGACTAAGAAGGGGAGGGATTCTATTTTTGGATTACTTTATGGGCTAAACTTTGCTCAATATTGTTGTAATCTACTACTTTTCATCCTCAAACGGATGGACAAACTGAAGTTGTCAATAGAACTTTGGGTACACTTTGGCGTGCTATTCTTAAAAGTACTTGGATTGACATTTCTATGGACTTTATTTTGGGGTTGCCTAGGACTAAGAAGGGGAGGGATTCTTTTTTTGGATTACTTTATGGGCTAAACTTTGCTCAATATTTTTGTAATCTACTACTTGTCATCCTTAAACGGATGGACAAACTGAAGTTGTAAATAGAACTTTGGGAACACTTTTCCGTGCTATTCTTAAAAGAACTTGGATTGACATTTCTATGGACTTTATTTTGGGGTTGCCTAGGACTAAGAAGGGGAGGGATTCTATTTATGGATTACTTTATGGGCTAAAATTTGCACAATAAATTTGTAATCTACTACTTGTCATCCTCAAACGGAAGGACAAACTGAAGTCGTAAATAGAACTTTGGGAACACTTTTGCGTGCTATTCTTAAAAGAATTTGGATTGACATTTCAATGGACTTTATTTTGGGGTTGCCTAGGACTAAGAAGGGGAGGGATTCTTAAAAGAACTTGGATTGACATTTCTATGGACTTTATTTTGGGGTTGCCTAGGACTAAGAAGGGGAGGGATTCTATTTTTGGATTACTTTATGGGCTAAACTTTGCTCAATATTGTTGTAATCTACTACTTGTCATCCTCAAACGGATGAACAAACTGAAGTTGTCAATAGAACTTTGGGTACACTTTTGCGTGCTATTCTTAAAAAGAACATGGATTGACATTTCTATGGACTTTATTTTGGGGTTGCCTAGGACTAAGAAGGGGAGGGATTATATTTATGGATTACTTTATGGGCTAAACTTTGCACAATAAAGTTGTAATCTACTACTTGTCATCCTCAAACGGATGGACAAACTGAAGTCGTAAATAGAACTTTGGGAACACTTTTGCCTGCTATTCTTAAAAGAACTTGGAATGACATTTCTATGGACTTTATTTTGTGGTTGCCTAGGACTAAGAAGGGGAGGGATTCTATTTATGGATTACTTTATGGGCTAAACTTTGCACAATAAAGTTGTAATCTACTACTTGTCATCCTCAAACGGATGGACAAACTGAAGTTGTAAAAAGAACTTTGGGAACCCTTTTGCGTGCTATTCTTAAAAGAACTTGGATTGACATTTCTATGGACTTTATTTTGGGGTTGCCTAGGACTAAGAAGGGGAGGGATTGTATTTTTGGATTACTTTATGGGCTAAACTTTGCTTAATATTGTTGTAATCTACTACTTGTCATCCTCAAACGGATGGAAAAACTGAAGTTGTAAATAGAACTTTGGGAACACTTTTGCGTGCTATTCTTAAAAGAACTTGGATTGACATTTCTATGGACTTTATTTTGGGGTTGCCTAGGACTAAGAAGGGGAGGGATTCTATTTATGGATTACTTTATGGGCTAAAATTTGCACAATAAAGTTGTAATCTACTAGTTGTCATCCTCAAACGGATGGACAAACTGAAGTTGTAAATAGAACTTTGGGAACACTTTTGCGTGCTATTCTTAAAAGAACTTGGATTGACATTTCAATGGACTTTATTTTGGGTTTGCCTAGGACTAAGAAGGGGAGGGATTCTTAAAAGAACTTGGATTGACATTTCTATGGACTTTGTTTTGGGGTTGTCTAAGACTAAGAAGGGGAGGGATTCTATTTTTGGTTTACTTTATGGGCTAAACTTTGCTCAATATTGTTGTAATCTACTACTTGTCATCCTCAAACGGATGGACAAACTGAAGTTGTCAATAGAACTTTGGGTACACTTTTGCGTGCTATTCTTAAAAATAACATGGATTGACATTTCTATGGACTTTATTTTGGGGTTGCCTAGGACTAAGAAGGGGAGGGATTATATTTATGGATTACTTTATGGGCTAAACTTTGCACAATAAAGTTGTAATCTACTACTTGTCATCCTCAATCGGATGGACAAACTGAAGTTGTAAATAGATGTAATGCCCGAGATTTAATCAGTTTAATCAGACGTTGATTAATTGACGTAATGGAAGTCACAAAAACTCAAATGACGAAGCCGGGCGTTGGTTTATTTTAAGCCAAGATGTTGAATTGAAAATCTCAAGATGTTAGGCCGAACATCTGAAGATGTTAGGCCTAACATCTCTCGCCCGAGCGGCAGAAAAGCACCGCCCGAGCGCGCATGTATAATTGTGAGGGCCGAAAGTTATTCGCCCTAGCGAGCAAATTTTGACCGCCCGAGCGAATGGAGATGTTCAGCCGAGGATCTCGACCGAAATTGACTCGCCCTAGCGGTAGGTTTTGACCGCCCTAGCGAGCGACGTGTAAAATGAAGAATAAGCCACTTGCTTTTATGCATGTCACGGACGTATATATATATATATATATATATATATATATATACATGCAATGTAAAGTTTAAGATTCAGAAATCGATTTTGAGGGAAAGCTTCGTTCATATTTTCTTAAATTGATTTGCGAGCGAACCGTCTATCCAAATTGAAATCCGACTTCGGTACTGTGTTCCTATCAACGCAGGCTACGCAAGGACGTAAGTTTTATTACGTTTAGACAAGATTTGATTTTATGATATTGTCAGAATTGCATATGATTCAGATATAGCGTTTCTACTACCGTAGACATTGTAGAATCGAAGTCAGATTTAGAAACAGATTGTTAATGGAATTGTTATGAATTTTTGAGTTAATTTGATTGAGATTGCTATCAGAATTATGCTGTTATTCATTTTACAGTGTACATATTCTGAAGTTATAGATTGTACTGAGATTTATTAGGAATTCTGGTAGTGTAATTGTGATGTTAAGACTGACGGGGTTACAAGACTGTAGTGTTATGCCGTCTAAACATCAGTTGGTACAGATTGATCAGATTCAGTATTGGTTTCTGTTATCTCGTGATATTATTGATGTGATCAGATTTTGTACTGAATTGGGTATTGATCAGAACAGATTGTGTTTTGAGCTACACATTGATACAGTGTATTTATTCTTGTCATTTCAGATTGAAGATGAACAGACTGGACTTCGAGACTTCGTCTTCCTCAGACGGGGAAGATAAAGGTATAATTCATGTGATATTCGGGAAGAACAACTCAATTGAGATCGCGTTGAGTTGCCCAATAAATCACATACTATACTCTTATTATGTTTTATATGATTATGCTATGATTATAGATTGTTATTCATGCATTAAGATAGGACAGTCTGGAGATCAGGCAGACTCTAGACGTTCGGTGATATCACAGCTTAGGGGAAGATCACCTCTCCTATTGTAGATGTGGATACAGATCAGACCGAAGTCTAGGAATAAGACGTACAGCACCACGATTGGTTGGGTAGGTGACAGCCAGTGACGTCTTATTCACACCGGGATCCCTAGAGTTTCAGATCGAGTCAAGTCTAGACATGATTTATTTAGGACTGCATGCTTATATGGATGTGGCTCCTAGATCATGGGACCCATCGTTATTGCTTTCAGTTATTGTGGGGACCCGGGCTCTAATTCTTTCCTTTGGGATTAAAAAGGATCATTAATATAAAAAGTGGGTCAAATTTTTGCTTTTAAACATTCACTCTAATGCATATAAACAAGCATCATATTTTTATTTAATTACAACATGGACACATAATATACATATCTCGTCTGGTACGTACGTAACAATCCAGTGTTCAACTACAGTACATAACACAGTACAACTACTAGCCATCTGCTATGCCCGAGATCACCACGCTATGTCCATCTCTCAACCTCTGCGTGACCCAGATCCTGCCCCACCTGTTGTTATGCACACATACAGACATAACAACAGCCGGAAAACCGGTGAGAACAAATCCCAGTATAAACATGTATACATGCATATAATCAATTAAACATGAATCATGCTATCATGAATGACATCATATGCACATGCAATGCAATGCGAATCAAACCATGTCTGGACTCGACTCCACTAGAACTCTAGGGATCCCGGTGTGAATAAGACGGCACTACCTACCCTCCAATCGGGGTAATGTACGTCTCATTCCTAGACTTCGGTCTGAGCTGTATCAACGGCGGCAATAAGAGTAATGCCTACTCCTATGCTGAGATACACCGAAACGTCTAGCTATTGACAATGCCTGTCAAAGACTCTCCTATCTTATATGCAATGAATATCAATATGTAAACAACGTATAATCCTATTCATATCTGAATATCATACTGATTATACATGCTTGAATACAATTCTGAAATCAAAGCATAAGCATGTTTAAAAGATTGAATATAATGCTATACACAATTCATAAACATGTTACAATATATCTAATAATACTCGTATGTGATTTTGGTTGGGAAACTCAAATAATAGCTTATTTGAGTTACATCTCCCCAAACAAAACATGACTTATACCTTTCTTGTCGCTAAACTTTTATCGATGTCGAGGTCTCGATGTCGACGTGCGGTGTGCTGAATCTGAAATGGCAATGTGGAGGCATACAATATCAATCCCCAATTCAACAACACCTATACAATCAATTATGAGTCTCGGTATAACTTTTGACGGCATAACGACGTGATTTCTCGATACCGGTCAATCTATATCTTAACCTATATCAATAATCAATACCCTCAACTCATAATTATCATCCCAAACATGTAATTGTACTCAACATCTGCATATTTAGCCCTAAACATGCTATAAAAATCGTAACAATTACATATACATCCGTTCTTCGATCCGGTTGCGTTTCTACAATGACAATTCTCTCAAGAACACAATATGGAGTTCAATTCATCATTTCCCAACACATAAATATCAAAACATGCTGGAATTGAATGAAACTTACATTTCCTTGTAGCTAATACGGAGGGGAGTTCAAAACCGCGATCGGATTTAAATTTGGATGTGTAAATCTTACACAAGCTCCATTCTAAGGTAGAAAGTAGCTTACTTTTTCCTAAGACTATCCTCGGTGGTCTGCTGATAAATGGCAAAGAAAGAAGTCCATTTATATATATATTGCATGATTCAATACACATGGCTCATCCTTTGCAATACACGTCTCGCGCATATGCGCGGCATTACTCGCGCATGTGCGCGAGACCTACTGTCTCGGCAATTCAACACCTCGCGCATATGCGCCACTCAACTCGCGCATATGCGCCACTGCTTCTGGAGGCGCCGCGCATGTGCGCCACTACTCTCGCGCATATGCGCCAATGGTTCTGGACGCTCCGCGCATATGCGCCACTACTCTCGCGCATATGCGCCAAGGCTGCTGTACATTCCGCGCATATGCGCCACTCTTTCCGCGCATATGCGCCAATGCTACTGGAATTCTCATGCATATGCGCGCATTCCTTCGCGCATATGCGCCATAGCTTCGGCCTTACTTATTCTTTTGACTATCTTTCACATCTTTATTATACATTTCCCTTTCTTTTCTAGTCCAATAAAATACATCTATAATCATCTTAATTCTTAATAAATTCGTCTGATTATGATAACTAAATCTTCGAGCCTTACATTTCTCCCCCTCTAAGAAATGAGTTCGTCCTCGAAATCGCATGCCATTCTATCCATGCAAGTATAAAAGTAATCACACCAACACTAAACAAATACTTACATTATTGAAATAACTCGGGGTGTTTCTGTCTCATGCTGGCTTCTGTCTCCCATGTCGCTTCTTCGATACCATGACGACTCCATTGGACTTTCACTAGAGGAATAGTCTTTGTTCTGAGCCTCTTTTCCTTCCGATCAAGAATCTGTATCGGTTGTTCAATATAGCTTAATGTCTGATCAAGTTCCGCTTCGTCAGGTTGAATGACATGAGAAACATCTGGCATATATTTTCGCAACATTGATACATGAAACACATCATGTATTTCAGATAGAGAAGGAGGAAGAGCAAGTCGATAAGCTCGATCGCCAATCTTCTCAAGAATCTCGTAAGGACCAATGTATCGAGGAGATAGTTTCCCGCGTTTACCAAATCGAACAACGCCTCTGAATGGAGAAATTTTTAAGAATACTCTATCTCCCGCCTCAAATACTAACGGTCTACGTCTGATATTGGCATACTTAGCTTGTCGATCTTGTGCTGTCTTCATCCTTTTCTGAATGAGTTTCACCTTCTCTGTCATGTCACGAATCATATCTGGCCCAAGTTCTGGCACCTCTGAGACGTCATCCCAATATAGCGGAGATCTGCACTTCTTGCCATACAAAGCTTCAAACGGTGCCATCTCGATACTCGTCTGATAGCTATTATTATAGGAGAATTCACAAAGAGGTAGGGAATCTTGCCAACTAGTACCAAAGTCGAGTACTACGGCTCTCAACATATCCTCTAGTGTCTGGATAGTCCGCTCTGACTGTCCGTCGGTCTGAGGATGGTAAGCAGTACTCAGGTGTAATGTCGTACCTAAGGCCTGCTGTAAACTGTGCCAGAAGTGTGAAGTGAATCGTGGATCACGATCTGATACAATAGACTTTGGCACACCATGTAATCTGACTACCTCTCGAATATATATCTCCGCCATTTGATCATGTCGATAAGTCATTCGGTACGGGATGAAACAAGCTGATTTGGTCAGTCTGTCGATCACGACCCAAATCGAATCACAGCCTCGGGAAGATCGGGGTAACTTCGTCACAAAATCCATGGAAATGTGGTCCCATTTCCATTCAGGAATAGACAAACTCTGAAGTAACCCTCCGGGTTTCTTCCTCTCGGCCTTCACCTGTTGGCAATTTAAGCATTTAGACACAAATTCGGCAATGTCTGATTTCATTTGCTTCCACCAGAACTGTGTCTTCAGATCATTATACATCTTTCGGCCACCAGGATGAATACTAAACCGACTACAATGTGCTGCAGACATAATCTGATGTCTCAAATCTGAAACATCCGGCACAACTAGACGGTTATTTACGTACAACACATCCTCACGCACCCGATATTCTGATACGTGTCTTGTTCTGACCATCTGAATCGATCTTTGCACATTTTGATCTGTTCTTTGTGCTTCTTTTATTCTTCTAATCAAGTTTGGCTCGACTTGAATAGTAGCAAGTCGTAGTGGCTTCCTATCTGTGTCAAAATCTAATCCAGAGAAACAACAATTTTCAACGAGTTTCGTAACACCTATCGTCGATAAGGATAAGGCACATACCTTTCGACTCAAGGCATCAGCTGCTGCATTCGACTTTCCTGGATAATATTTGATTTCACAATCAAAATCTTTTAACAGATCAAGCCATCTACGCTGTCGCATATTCAACTCCGACTGAGAAAACAAGTACTTTAAGCTTTTATGGTCTGAAAAGATCTCGAATTTCTCGCCATAAAGATAATGGCGCCAGATCTTCAGCGCAAATACAATAGCCGCCAATTCAAGATCATGAATGGGGTATCGCGTCTCGTGAGTCTTCAATTGTCTCGAGGCATATGCAACCACATGCCCTCGCTGCATAAGAATACATCCCAAACCTCTGTGAGAGGCATCGCAATATACAACAAACTTACCCGTACCTGAAGGAATCATCAGGACAGGTGCGCTGGTTAGCCTCTTCTTCAATTCCAAAAAGCTAGACTCACACTCCTCAGACCATAAGAACGGTGCATTCTTCTGTGTCAATTGCGTAATTGGCTTCGCAATACGGGAGAAGTCTTGGATGAATCGTCTATAGTATCCCGCGAGACCCATGAAACTGCGTATTTCAGGTACAGAAGTCGGTCTCGGCCAACTAATCACGGCTTCCACTTTACTCGGATCCACGGAGATACCATCTCCCGATATGATATGTCCCAAAAAGACAACTCGGTTCAACCAAAATTCGCACTTTGACAATTTGGCATACAATCTCTCATTTCTTAGTGTTTGCAACACAATTCTGAGATGTTCTGCATGCTCATTCCTGTTCTTAGAATACACCAGAATATCATCGATAAAGACAATAACAAAATCATCCAAATACCTCTGAAAGATTTGATTCATCAAGCCCATGAATACCGCCGGAGCATTTGTCAAACCAAAAGGCATAACAATGAATTCGTAATGCCCATACCTGGTTCGAAATGCTGTCTTCGGTATGTCTACATCTCGAACTCTGAGCTGATGATATCCGGAACGCAAATCAATCTTCGAATACACGGAGGATCCCTGCAACTGATCAAATAGATCATCAATTCTAGGCAAAGGATATTTATTCTTGATCGTTGCCTTGTTCAGTTGCCGGTAGTCTATACACAATCGCATCGAACCGTCTTTCTTTCGCACAAACAGCACTGGAGCGCCCCAAGGAGATACACTAGGTCTGATATATCCCTTGGCCAGAAGATCTTCTAATTGTGCCTTTAATTCTTTAAGTTCGATGGGTGCCATCCTATATGGAGCTCTCGAAATAGGGACGGTACCTGGCGCAAGTTCAATACTAAAATCTACCTCTCGAACCGGAGGTAATCCTGGGATCTCATCTGGAAAAATATCTGGAAATTCCCGTACTACTGGCAGATCTGCCAATGCCGGGCTCGACTTCTGCATATCTACAGCATAAACAAAGAAACCATCCGCTCCTTTCTGTAACAATCTGTTCATAGTAAGAGCCGAAATCAAGGGAATCCGAGATCTGGAACCCTTCCCGTAGAATTTCCACTCATCTGTCATCTCGGGTCTGAATCTGACAATCTTGTGAAAACAATCCACGGTAGCTCTGTACTTTGTTAGCATATCAATACCCACTATACAGTCAAAGTCAGCTAGCCCAAGTACTATGCAATCCAGATCAATTTCATGACCCTCAAACTGTAAGATGCAATGTCTAACCGTAGTCACCGATATTAATCCACTTCCTAACGGAGAAGTGATAGACACGACATCTAACAAAGACTCAACAGGCAGAGAATGCGATAATGCAAATCGTTCTGATATGAATGTATGCGATGCGCCCGTATCTATCAATATATAAGCAGGATAACCGTAAAGAGAACAGTTACCTGCTATGACATCATCTGGGGCATCCTGTGCTTGCTCTTCAGTCAAGGCAAACACTTGAGCCTGTTGTCTCTGAGGCTGACTTCCTGGCTGGCCACCTCTGGCTCGAGGCTGGGTCTGTGCTGGGGGCGGCTGAAATGAGTGAACGGATGAAGCTTGCCTCTCAGGCTGAGTCACGGAAGCAGACGACCCTGCAGCCTGGAATCTCGATGCACCACTTCTCTGAGGACAGACCTTGGCATAATGCCCCTGTTGTTTGCATACGTTACACCTGCCCACCACACCTTGACATTGTTCTGTGGCATGCTTACCTCCACAAGTATTGCAATATCCACTTGCCACCTCTAGACTCTGGCCAAAACCTCTCTGTCTTGACCCGCTGGAGCTCGAAGAACTGCTCCCTGCCCTCTTAAACTGTTTACCCTTTGCTTTCAACTGATCCTTGCGTCCGCTACTGCTACCACCACTTTCGAAGCGAGGAGGAGGAACTTGGGATGGAGGTAGTGGAGGTCTCGGACTCGGAGCCACATACGGAACACTCCGTTGTCTCAGCAACCCTGCTTCTGCTCCTTTGGCACGATTCAATGCATCCGAGAAATTATCGGGTCTCCCAGTATTAACCAACGTAAAGATATCTGGATTCAGGCCATTTATAAACTGATCCGCCATGGCCTCATCATTACCTGAAACGTGAGGTGCAAAGCGAAGCAAAGAAGAAAATTTAGCAACGTACTCTTCGATGTTCAGTTGCCCTTGCTTCAGGTTTGCAAATTCAGCGCCTTTATCTTTACGATAGGATATAGGAAAGAATCGCTGATAAAACTCGGTCTTGAACACTTTCCATGTAATCTCAGTGCCACGCTGTTCTAAAGCTCTTTTAATATTCAACCACCAATGTTTAGCAATGTCTTGCAGTTGATGGCCAATGAGCTTCACTCTCTTCTCATCACTGTACCCTAGAGACTCGAATAACATCTCGATATCCTCCAACCAGCTTTCGCATTCAATGGCATTTTCTGTACCCTTTAAGGTCGGTGGTCGGAATGACTGGAATCGCTTCAGCAACGTCTCCATAGGGGTCGCTGTAACATCCATAGGATCTCCGGATGTACTCCCCTGTTCTGGTGCTAATGGTCGTAGAGGTACTGCTGCTCTTCGAGGAGGCATGTATCTAATAATCCAACTGATTAGAATACAAGATATACAACTGTCTCAGCCCTCCTCTAGTCAGTTACCTCTGATCTAGAATCGGTTCTGATTCAGTTTATTACATGCTGTAATAAATCAAATACCAAACAACATGTAATAAAGAAAGTAATAAACATGCTAGCACAGCACAAGCAAGGAAGAAGACTCGATCTACCCCGCTCATTCTACTCTATCTCAGTCTACAGAACCTACGGCTCTGATACCACCTGTTGTGGGGACCCGGGCTCTAATTCTTTCCTTTGGGATTAAAAAGGATCATTAATATAAAAAGTGGGTCAAATTTTTGCTTTTAAACATTCACTCTAATGCATATAAACAAGCATCATATTTTTATTTAATTACAACATGGACACATAATATACATATCTCGTCTGGTACGTACGTAACAATCCAGTGTTCAACTACAGTACATAACACAGTACAACTACTAGCCATCTGCTATGCCCGAGATCACCACGCTATGTCCATCTCTCAACCTCTGCGTGACCCAGATCCTGCCCCACCTGTTGTTATGCACACATACAGACATAACAACAGCCGGAAAACCGGTGAGAACAAATCCCAGTATAAACATGTATACATGCATATAATCAATTAAACATGAATCATGCTATCATGAATGACATCATATGCACATGCAATGCAATGCGAATCAAACCATGTCTGGACTCGACTCCACTAGAACTCTAGGGATCCCGGTGTGAATAAGACGGCACTACCTACCCTCCAATCGGGGTAATGTACGTCTCATTCCTAGACTTCGGTCTGAGCTGTATCAACGGCGGCAATAAGAGTAATGCCTACTCCTATGCTGAGATACACCGAAACGTCTAGCTATTGACAATGCCTGTCAAAGACTCTCCTATCTTATATGCAATGAATATCAATATGTAAACAACGTATAATCCTATTCATATCTGAATATCATACTGATTATACATGCTTGAATACAATTCTGAAATCAAAGCATAAGCATGTTTAAAAGATTGAATATAATGCTATACACAATTCATAAACATGTTACAATATATCTAATAATACTCGTATGTGATTTTGGTTGGGAAACTCAAATAATAGCTTATTTGAGTTACATCTCCCCAAACAAAACATGACTTATACCTTTCTTGTCGCTAAACTTTTATCGATGTCGAGGTCTCGATGTCGACGTGCGGTGTGCTGAATCTGAAATGGCAATGTGGAGGCATACAATATCAATCCCCAATTCAACAACACCTATACAATCAATTATGAGTCTCGGTATAACTTTTGACGGCATAACGACGTGATTTCTCGATACCGGTCAATCTATATCTTAACCTATATCAATAATCAATACCCTCAACTCATAATTATCATCCCAAACATGTAATTGTACTCAACATCTGCATATTTAGCCCTAAACATGCTATAAAAATCGTAACAATTACATATACATCCGTTCTTCGATCCGGTTGCGTTTCTACAATGACAATTCTCTCAAGAACACAATATGGAGTTCAATTCATCATTTCCCAACACATAAATATCAAAACATGCTGGAATTGAATGAAACTTACATTTCCTTGTAGCTAATACGGAGGGGAGTTCAAAACCGCGATCGGATTTAAATTTGGATGTGTAAATCTTACACAAGCTCCATTCTAAGGTAGAAAGTAGCTTACTTTTTCCTAAGACTATCCTCGGTGGTCTGCTGATAAATGGCAAAGAAAGAAGTCCATTTATATATATATTGCATGATTCAATACACATGGCTCATCCTTTGCAATACACGTCTCGCGCATATGCGCGGCATTACTCGCGCATGTGCGCGAGACCTACTGTCTCGGCAATTCAACACCTCGCGCATATGCGCCACTCAACTCGCGCATATGCGCCACTGCTTCTGGAGGCGCCGCGCATGTGCGCCACTACTCTCGCGCATATGCGCCAATGGTTCTGGACGCTCCGCGCATATGCGCCACTACTCTCGCGCATATGCGCCAAGGCTGCTGTACATTCCGCGCATATGCGCCACTCTTTCCGCGCATATGCGCCAATGCTACTGGAATTCTCATGCATATGCGCGCATTCCTTCGCGCATATGCGCCATAGCTTCGGCCTTACTTATTCTTTTGACTATCTTTCACATCTTTATTATACATTTCCCTTTCTTTTCTAGTCCAATAAAATACATCTATAATCATCTTAATTCTTAATAAATTCGTCTGATTATGATAACTAAATCTTCGAGCCTTACAGTTATGCTAGCATGTTTTTATGATTTAGATTGTTTATCTGCATGATAGAATGTTTTATGAATTGGTTTGTGTATATACATGCTTACCATGTTTTATACTGGGATTTGTTCTCACCGGAGTTATCCGGCTGTCGTCTTGTTTTGTATGTGTGCATGACGACAGGTGGGGCAGGATCAGGGTCAAGAAGATGATGAGAGAAGACGAGTATAGCGTGGTGATTCTGGACTTGGAATAGACTTGGTGTTTCTACTTGAACTTTAGTAGTGAAACCTTAGATTAGATTGTTGTATATATTTGTACTTTTAAATATTAAAACGTATTTTCTATATAGAGATGTATATAGTTTAAATTCCATTACCTTCCGCAGTTTTTATTTAAAACGAAAAATTTTTAGACCCTGTTTATCAGAACCGATAATTAATCCCAACTATGATTAAGAAGATGATTAGCGTCCGGAACCCCACAACAGGTGGTATCAGAGCTGATAGTTCCTTTAGCGATAGATCTTTTAGAGATAGATCCTTTAGATTGAGATATTCAGAACTGATAGATCTTTTAGACTGACTTAGATTAAGATAGAAGAGAATGAGCGGGGTAGATGAATTTTCTTTCCTTGCATGTCTGTGCTAGCATGAGATTGATTTTCATGTTGATTGACATTGTGATGCTAGCATGAGACTATATGTGTTACTGCTTTAAGATACATGGCTACCTGACTATTTGATTTAAATTGGTATTATGTATTCTTAAACATGAATCAGATCGGATTCATGATCAGCAGTAAGATGATCATGATCAGAAAAGATTGGCACCGATTTGTATTATTGGGTTACTAATGTTTGTGGTAATCAGATGTACTTCCCAGAAGGATTTTGGAAACAGGCAGTACTTCGTATGATCAGCCATATATACCAGAACCGCAGATAGATATGTCAGCGATTCCGATGGAAACTAAGTTGGAAGAATTTCAGTTATTTCAGCCGCCGATTCTGAGTGGTACAGAGACGTCTGAAACGTGTCAACACTGGGTTGAGGACATAGAGATATTGTTTGATCTACTGGATTGTACAGATGATCAAAGAGTTAAATTGGTATTTCACCAATTACAAGAGGCTGCCAGAAGTTGGTGGATTACAATCAAAAGAGTATTAGCACTACGTGGTACTGTGATCACGTGGGAAGTCTTCAAGACTGAATTCTATCAAAGATTTTTCTCCGCCTCGTACCGAGAAGACAAGAAAGCAGAATTTGAGAATTTAAGTCAAGGTCAATTGAATATTGATGATTATGCTGCTAAATTTTCTACTCTGTTACGTTTTGCTCCTCATATGGCTAGGGATGATGAAGCTGTAGTGAATCAATTCATTAGAGGATTGAATTCGGAGATAGTTGCATTCATGAATCTACAACGACCCTATCACTTTGCTGATGTCTTGAGTAAAGCAAAGAGAGCAGAAGAGAGTCTGATTCGACAATTAACGAGGTTGTGTGTGAAGCAACCCCAGACACCACAATCCCCTTCGAGATTGGAACGTGGCAGCACGAGTGGAAAGCAAGATTTGCTGAAAGCTCGGAAGAAACAGTTCAAGAAGTTAGGCAGTGGTTCCTCCAGTTCCAGTGGCTCCAGTCCGAGTTATACTGGAGTTTATTGCGCTAGGTGTGGAGGGAGACATCCCACCAAACAATGCCAGGGAGTGACTGGTAGTTGCAATATCTGCGGACAACATGGGCATTTTGCTAGAGTGTGTCCTCAGAAGGGTTCCCAAAGATTCTGGGGAGCAGGATCATCGGGTGGCAATGCGTGAGAAACAAACCCAGAAACTACAACAGGTACTATTCTTTATGATTCTATTGCAGATGTATTGATATATACTAATGAATTCTTCATGAGTATCTGTGATTGAGTAGCATGGTGATATGCTATATTTATGGGGTCTGTTTGTGCTGTAGTATTTATTTCCTTACTGTTTGGAGGAATATGTTGATATCAGAGATTTCTGTGACATGGTATATACTACAGTAGAATGAAACCGGGATTGGGCTAGATTATGATGTACTTGTGTTATATGATTTCGATCTCAGTATTGATATGTAATGCTAAACAAGTACAGAAATATCGTAGCATGTGTTCCAGAAATAGTAAGATTAAGATCAGATCTGGTTGATAAATGAGGATTTTAGATCCAGAAGTCCTTAGAAAATTGTAGGGTTTAGGACTCGATTATTACAGAAAGGAACAGATGGCATCCTTATGTATTCAGTAGATCCACTGAAA
Source organism: Primulina eburnea (assembly GCF_022965805.1). Taxonomy (NCBI): domain Eukaryota; kingdom Viridiplantae; phylum Streptophyta; class Magnoliopsida; order Lamiales; family Gesneriaceae; genus Primulina; species Primulina eburnea. The sequence continues at coordinate 294,858 of NW_027331376.1, forward strand.
TCGAGCCTAAAATTTGATAGTAATATAATAATTGACTGGTGGTTTCTTAGATAAGATGTCAAATGGGTTCTCTATCAGAAAGAAGTGAAAGAATTGACAGATTAAAGTATGGGCTAAGGAATCCAGTTGATTGTGTATTTCTCTTGAAGACATTTTAGTTCTGTTTCTAGATTGACAGATTATGTGTTCAGGGGTATTTTGAAGAATTATGCTTGTGATATCTATGATTCCGGGATATATCCAAAGCATCTGATTGTTTATATTGAATATTTGAAGACTGACGGATGGACAAACTGAAGTTGTAAATAGAACTTTGGGAACACGTTTGCGTGCTATTCTTAAAAGAACTTGAATTGACATTTATATGGACTTTATTTTGGGGTTGCCTAGGACGAAGAAGGGGAGGGATTCTATTTATGGATTACTTTATGGGCTAAACTTTGCACAATAAAGTTGTAATCTACTACTTGTCATCCTCAAACGGATGGACAAACTGAAGTTGTAAATAGAACTTTGAGAACAAGTTTGCGTGCTATTCTTAAAAGAACTTGGATTGACATTTCTATAGACTTTATTTTGGGGTTGCCTAGGACTAAGAAGGGGAGGGATTCTATTTATGGATTACTTTATGGGCTAAACTTTGCACAATAAAGTTGTAATCTACTACTTGTCATCCTCAAACGGATGGACAAACTGAAGTTGTAAATAGAATTTTGGGAACACTTTTGCGTGCTATTCTTAAAAGAACTTGGGTTGACATTTCTATGGACTTTATTTTGGGGTTGCCTAGGACTAAGAAGGGGAGGGATTCTATTTATGGATTTTTTTATGGGCTAAACTTTGCACAATAAAGTTGTAATCTACTACTTGTCATCCTCAAACGGATGGACAAACTGAAGTTGTAAATAGAACTTTGAGAACACGTTTGCGTGCTATTCTTAAAAGAACTTGGATTGACATTTCTATGGACTTTATTTTGGGGTTGCCTAGGACTAAGAAGGGGAGAGATTCTATTTATAGATTACTTTATGGGCTAAACTTTGCACAATAAAGTTGTAATCTACTAGTTGTCATCCTCAAACGGATGGACAAACTGAAGTTGTAAATGGAACTTTGGGAACACTTTTACGTGATATTCTTAAAAGGAACTTGGATTGACATTTCTATGGACTTTATTTTGGAGTTGCCTAGGACTAAGAAGGGGAGGGATTCTATTTTTGGATTACTTTATGGGCTAAACTTTGCTCAATATTGTTGTAATATACTACCTGTCATCCTCAAACGGATGGACAAACTGAAGTTGTCAATAGAACTTTGGGAACACTTTTGCGTGCTATTCTTAAAAAGAACTTGGATTGACATTTCTATGGACTTTATTTTGGATTTGCCTAGGACTAAGAAGGGGTGGGATTCTATTTATGGATTACTTTATGGGCTAAACTTTGCACAATAAAGTTGTAATCTACTACTTGTCATCCTCAAACGGATGGACAAACCGAAGTTGTAAATAGAACTTTGAGAACACGTTTGCGTGCTATTCTTAAAAGAACTTGGATTGACATTTCTATGGACTTATTTTGGGGTTGCCTAGGACTAAGAAGGGGAGGGATTCTATTTATGGATTACTTTATGGGCTAAACTTTGCACAATAAAGTTGTAATCTACTAATTGTCATCCTCAAACGGATGGACAAACTGAAGTTGTAAATAGTACTTTGGGAACACTTTTGCGTGCTATTCTTAAAAGAACTTGAATTGACATTTCTATGGACTTTATTTTGGGGTTGCCTAGGACTAAGAAGGGGAGGGATTCTATTTATGGATTACTTTATGGGCTAAACTTTGCACAATAAAGTTGTAATCTACTACTTGTCATCCTCAAACGGATGGACAAACTGAAGTTGTAAATAGAACTTTGGGAACACTTTTGCGTACTATTCTTAAAAGAACTTAGATTGACATTTCTATGGACTTTATTTTGGGGTTGCCTAGGACTAAGAAGGGGAGGGATTCTATTTATGGATTTTTTTATGGGCTAAACTTTGCACAATAAAGTTGTAATCTACTGCTTGTCATCCTCAAACGGATGGAGAAACTGAAGTTGTAAATAGAACTTTGAGAACACGTTTGCGTGCTATTCTTAAAAGAACTTGGATTGACATTTCTATGGACTTTATTTTGGGGTTGCCTAGGACTAAGAAGGGGAGAGATTCTATTTATGGATTACTTTATGGGCTAAACTTTGCACAATAAAGTTGTAATCTACTACTTGTCATCCTCAAACGGATGGACAAACTGAAGTTGTAAATAGAACTTTGAGAACACGTTTGCGTGCTATTCTTAAAAGAACTTGGATTGACATTTCTATGGACTTTATTTTGGGGTTGCCTAGGACTAAGAAGGGGAGGGATTCTATTTATGGACTACTTCTTGGGCTAAACTTTGCACAATAAAGTTGTAATCTACTACTTGTCATCCTCAAAAGGATGGACAAACTGAAGTTGTAAATAGAACTTTGGGAACACGTTTGCGTGCTATTCTTAAAAGAACTTGGATTGACATTTCTATGGACTTTATTTTGGGGTTGTCAGGACTAAGAAGGGGAGGGATTCTATTTATGGATTACTTTATGGGCTAAACTTTGCACAATAAAGTTGTAATCTACTACTTGTCATCCTCAAACGGATGGACAAACTGAAGTTGTAAATAGAACTTTGGGAACACTTTTGCGTGCTATTCTTAAAAGAACTTGAATTGACATTTCTATGGACTTTATTTTGGGGTTGCCTAGGACGAAGAAGGGGAGGGATTCTATTTATGGATTACTTTATGAGCTAAACTTTGCACAATAAAGTTGTAATCTACTACTTGTCATCCTCAAACGGATGGACAAACTGAAGTTGTAAATAGAACTTTGGGAACACTTTTGCGTGCTATTCTTAAAAGAACTTAGATTGACATTTCTATGGACTTTATTTTGGGGTTGCCTAGGACTAAGAAGGGGAGGGATTCTATTTATGGATTTTTTTATGGGGTAAACTTTGCACAATAAAGTTGTAATCTACTGCTTGTCATCCTCAAACGGATGGACAAACTGAAGTTGTCAATAGAACTTTGGGAACACGTTTGCGTGCTATTCTTAAAAGAACTTGGATTGACATTTCTATGGACTTTATTTTGGGGTTGCCTAGGACTAAGAAGGGGAGGGATTCTATTTATGGATTACATAAGGTGTGGGGACCCGGACGCTAATCATCTTCTTAATCATAGTTGGGATTTAATTATCGGTTCCGATAAACAGGGTCTAAAAATTTTTCTTTTTGAAATGTAACTGCGGAAGGTAATGGAATCTAAACAATATACATATCTGTATAAAACTACAGTTCAGTAGAAAAGTACAATAATCTAGTCAAGGTTCAACTACTAATTCAAGTAATAAAACCAAGTCTACTGTAAGTCCGGAATCACCACGCTAACTCGTCTTCTCTCATCGTCATCTTGACCCTGATCCAGCCCCACCTGTTGTCATGCACACATACAAAACAAGACAACAGCCGGATAACTCCGGTGAGAAATAAATCCCAGTATAAAACATGGTAAACATGTATATACATAAAATAATTCATGAAACATGCTGTCACGAATAAAATCAAAATATTAGATTTCATAAGCTATGAAATCTAATCACAACAAGCATGTACTTCAACTCAGTTAAACATGCATATAACCAATCTAAAACATAAAAACATGCTAGCATAACTGGAAGCAATAACGATGGGTTCCATGATCTAGGAAGCCACATCCATATAATCATGCAGTCCTAATCAAATCATGTCTAGACTTGACTCGACTAAAACTCTAGGGATCCCGGTGTGAATAAGACGTCACTACCTACCCTCCAATCGGGGTAATGTACGTCTCATTCCTAGACTTCGGTCTGAACTGTATCAACGGCGGCAATAAGAGTAATACCTACTCCTATGCTGAGATACACCGAAACGTCTAGTAATTTGACAATGCCTGTCAAAGACTCTCCTATCTTAAATGCAATGAATATCAATATGTAAACAAAGTATAATCATATTCATATCTGAATACCACACTGATCATACATGCTTGAATACAATTCTGAAATCAAAGCATAAACAGGTAACAATATAAACAATAATCTAGTATGTGATTTTATTGGGAAACTCAAAATGATATCTCATTTGAGTTGTTTCCTCCCGAATATCACATGAATTATACCTTTGTCTTCCCGATCTGATGAAGAAGACGTCTCGAAGTCGAATTTGTCCATATCTGATCTGAAATGACAATAACCAATACACTGTATCAATGTGTAATCCAATTCACAATCTGTCTGGCCAATATCTGAATAAACTACAATCTGATTCATATCAACCATATCACAAGATAACAGAAACCAATACTGAATCTGATCAATCTGTACCAACTGATGTTTAGACGGCATAATACTACAGTCTTGTAACCCCGTTAGTCTTAACATCACAATTATAATACCAGACTTCGAAATCAATACTGATACAAAATGATAATCTCAATATATGTACACTCTGAATCAATAATAACACAATTCTGATATCAACTCTAAATCAAATCATTTCTGAAAATCATAAAAATTCCATAAACAGTCCGTTTCTAAATCTGACTTCAATTCTATAATATCTACGGCAGTATAAATACCATATCTGAATCATATTCAATTCTGACAACATCATAAAATCAAATCTTGTCTAAACGTAACAAAACTTACGTCCAGTTGTAGTCGGTGTTGATAGGAACACAGTACCGAAGTCGGATTCTAATTCGAACGGGCGGATTTCTCAGAAAAGGCGTAAGGATTATTCTTTATTCTTCCTCGACTTCTTCTCGTTCTTTGCTCCTGAATTCTGAAGAGTAACATATGTATATATTTGTATACATCCCACGTTGCATGCTGGAGAAACGTGTCACCCTTTTCAAATGCCGGCTGGCGCTCGGGCGGTAATAAAATTCCGCCCGGGCGCGAGCTCGGCGCTCGGGCGGTAAACATCTGCCGCCCGGGCGCGAGGAGTTCTGTCTCCGAGCTTCCCCATTGGCGCTCGGGCGGTCAAAAACTACCGCCCGGGCGCCACACTTTCTGCCCGAACAATAATTTGTGATGCATGGGCGCTCGGGCGGTGCTTTTCTACCGCTCGAGCGCCGAGGGTTCTGTCCAAATTCTTGTGTTACAATGCAACGACGCCCGGCCTCGTCATTTGAGTTCTTATGACTTCTATTACGTCAATTAATCAACATCTGATTAAAATGATTAAATCTCGGGCGTTACATTTCTCCCCCTCTTAGATCTGAGTTCGTCCTCGAACTCGCAAACAATCGATTCAGATATAACAGAAGAAATGTATACAGAGTTTAACATCCAAACTCATTTCACTAGCCGAATCAATCCCATATTACTGGCTATACAACACCTATATACGCCAAATGTAATTTATCACAAAGCAATACCATCTGTAGTTATTATCCTATCTGTTTACTCCAATCAAAGACGTATTCTATCTTGGATTTCCAATACCAATTGTCATCATCTGACATTGGTTTCCTAAATCTATCTATTTTGAACTATCTTGATAACTATTGTCATACATCCAGCACTAGAGTTCTATCAATATCTTTCAATATCTGAGTACTAACGCTGACTACCTGTCAATCTGTAACAAGTCTGAGAGCAACAGCTTATGATATAACCTACCATAAGTGCAAACTTCGTCACACTCCCATCAATCTGATTATTTCTTTGACAGTGATCTCTGTCTTCTAGTTTTGTTTGTACATTATTTTATACAAACTACTAGATATGGATTGAACAATCTATCAATCACGATCATACCATATTCCCATCTGCAGAAAATGGTAGTAATTTCATTACAAAAGCTATAGAAATATACTCCCATTTTTATTCAGGAATATCCTAAGTCGGTAATAATCTCCTAATTCCTAGCTTTCTGACTTCTCTTGATAACGATTCAGGCATATCAGTACCATTTCTACCAATCTTACAACATAAATTGCTGTCCCAACTGATCTCATCTGTCTATACCAACATTATCTGTTCGAATATCATACCTTTTCAATCATTGGAATGAAAACTGAATCCCCTACGGTGCATTTCTGACACTACCTGAAAGTTCAGATTCGAACTATGCTGTAAAAGATCAGTTAATACATAAATAAATAAGAAATACCTACCTGGTATTCGGCTCTGACTATCAATACCAAAAGCTGTAACAATTTGAAACATTCTGATATAACACGATAATCGGTCTTATACAAAACACAAATTACATAGCTGTTATACTGATCTGATCGACAAAATACAGGTCTGAAAATACTGGTTATAATTCTGAACTGTTTACACTAATCTGCATCACATACTGACTCACAATAACAGTAATATCACATCAACTTCTGAATAGAAAGAACCTATACAGATCTAGTGAGTTTAAGAAAACTCATAACATAATAGATTCTAGCTGGCTGACCAATCTTCATACTGCCCAGATCAACTGCTATATCTCATCTGCAAATAGAATATACTCCCAACCAATATAAGATGTCTCAAATACTGATTTAGAATCATAACAATACTCAGCAGATATAAGGCAATATAAGAAGAAGAAAATCAGAAGAAGATAATCTGGTTCTGACATATCTGACATTCTGTTAATGCTGATATTTCTGATACCGCATAGTCTGAATGAACACCTGTATCAGTAACTGCATACCGGATTCATACCTGACCCATTGCTGTAGACAATAATCACAATTCTCGGAATATTTAACCCAGTCTTTAAATATTCAATATAAACAATCAGATGCTATGGATATATCCTGGAATCATAGATATAACAAGCATAATTTTTCAAAATACCCCTGGACACATAATCTGTTAATCTAAAAAAAACCAACTAAAATGTCTTCCAGAGAAATACACAATCAACTGGATTCCTTAGCCCATACTTTAATCTGTCACTTCTTTCTGTTCATTCTGATATAAAACACATCTGACATCTTATCTAGGCCAACACCAGTCAATTATTAGATTACTAGCCCATGTGTTACTGCTAGACTCGGTTTCCGTGGATCTACTGAATACATAAGGATACTATCTATTCCTTTCTGTACTCATCGAGTCAAAACAGTACAATGATCTAAGGAATTCTGAATTCTAGACCACATGCTACAATATTTCTGTACTTGTTTAGCAATACATATCCATACTGAAATCGAAATCATATAACACCAGTACATCATATCTAGCCCAATCCCGGTTTCCATCTACTGTAGTATTTAACATATCACAGAAATCTCTGATATCAACATATTCCTCCAAACAGTAAGGAAATCAATACTAAAGCACAAACAGACCCCGTAAATATAGCATATCACCATGCTACTCAATCACAGATACTCATGATGAATGCATTAGTATATATCATTACATCTGCAGTATAATCATAAAGAATAGTACCTGTAGTAGTTTCTGGGTTTGTTTCTCATGCATTGCCCCCCGATGGTCCTGCTCCCCAGAATCTTTGGGAACCCTTCTGAGGACACACTCTAGCAAAATGCCCATGTTGTCCGCAGACATTGCATCTACCAGTCACTCCCTGGCACTGCTCGGTGGGATGTCTCCCTCCACACCTAGCGCAATAAACTCCAGTATAACTCGGACTGGAACCACTAGAACTGGAGGAACCACTGCCTAACTTCTTGAACTGTTTCTTCCGAGCTTTCAGTAAATCTTGTTTTCCACTCGTGCTGCCACGTTCAAATCTCGAAGGGGATTGTGGTGTCTGGGGTTGCTTCACACACAACCTCGCTAATTGTCGAATCAGACTCTCTTCTGCTCTCTTTGCTTTAAATAAAGTCCATAGAAACGTCAATCCAAGTCTTTTAAGAATAGCACGCAAACGTGTTCCCAAAGTTCTATGACAACTTCAGTTTGTCCATCCGTTTGAGGTGAACAAGCAGTAGTTTACAACTTTATTGTGCAAAGTTACCCCATAAAAAATAACAATAGAATCCCTCCCTTCTTAGTCCTAGGCAACCCAAATAAAGTCCATAGAAATGTCAATCAAGTTCTTTAAGAATAGCAGCCAAAAGTGTTCCGAAGTTCTATTACAACTTCAGTTTGTCCATCCGTTTGAAGATGACAAGTAGTAGATTACAACTTTATGTGCAAAGTTTAGCCCATAAAGTAATCCATAAATAGAATCCCTCCCTTCTTCGTCCTAGGCAACCCCAAAATAAAGTCCATAGAAATGTCAATTCAAGTTCTTTTAAGAATAGCACGCAAAAGTGTTCCCAAAGATCTATTTACAACTTCAGTTTGTCCATCCGTTTGAGGATGACAAGTAGTAGATTACAACTTTATTGTGCAAAGTTTAGCCAATAGAGTAATCCATAAATAGAATCCCTCCCCCTCTTAGTCCTAGGCAACCCCAAAATAAAGACCATAGAAATGTCAATCCAAGTTCTTTTAAGAATAGCACGCAAAAGTGTTCCCAAAGTTCTATTTACAACTTCAGTTTGTCCATCCTGTTGAGGATGACAAGTAGTAGATTACAACTTTTGTGCAAAGTTTAGCCCAAGAAGTAGTCCAAAATAGAATCCCTCCCCTTTTAGTCCTAGGCAACCCCAAAATAAAGTCCATAGAAATGTCAATCCAAGTTCTTTTAAGAATAGCACGCAAACGTGTTCTCAAGTTCTATTTACAACTTCAGTTTGTCCATCCGTTTGAGGATGACAAGTAGTAGATTACAACTTTATTGTGCAAAGTTTAGCCCATAAGTAATCCATAAATAGATCTCTCCCTTCTTAGGCCTAGGCAACCCCAAATAAAGTCCATAGAAATGTCAATCCAAGTTCTTTAAGAATAGCACGCAAAACGTGTTCTCAAAGTTCTATTTACAACTTCAGTTTGTCCATCCGTTTGGGATGACAAGCAGTAGATTAAACTTTATTGTGAAAGTTTAGCCCATAAAAAAATCCATAAATAGAATCCCTCCCCTCTTAGTCCTAGGCAACCCCAAAATAAAGTCCATAGAATGTCAATCTAAGTTCTTTTAAGAATAGCACGCAAAAGTGTTCCCAAAGTTCTATTTACAATTTCAGTTTGTCCATCCGTTTGAGGATGACCAGTAGTAGATTACAAACTTTATTGTGCAAATTTAGCCCAAAAAAAAATCCATAAATAGAATCCCTCCCCTTCTTAGTCCTAGGCAACCCCAAAATAAAGTCCATAGAAATGTCAATCCAAGTTCTTTTAAGAATAGCACGCAAAAGTGTTCCAAAGTTCTATTTACAACTTCAGTTTTCATCCGTTTGAGGATGACAAGTAGTAGATACAACTTTATTGTGCAAATTTTAGCCCATAAAGTAATCATAAATAGAATCCTCCCTTATTAGTCCTAGGCAACCCAAAAATAAAGTCCATAGAAATGTCAATTCAAGTTCTTTTAAGAATAGCACGCAAAAGTGTTCCCAAAACTATTTACAACTTCAGTTTGTCCATCCGTTTGAGGATGACAAGTAGTAGTTACAACTTTATTGTGCAAAGTTTAGCCCCTTATGTAACGCCGAGATTTAATCATTTTAATCAGATGTGATTAATTGACGTAATAGAAGTCATAAGAACTCAAATGACGAGGCCGGGCGTCGTTGCATTGTAACACAAGAATTTGGACAGAACCCTCGGCGCTCGAGCGGTAGAAAAGCACGCCCGAGCGCCCATGCATCACAAATTTGTTCGGGCAGAAAGTGTGGCGCCCGGGCGGTAGTTTTTGACCGCCCGAGCGCCAATGGGGAAGCTCGGAGACAGAACTCCTGCGCGCCGGGCGGCAGATGTTTACCGCCTGAGCGCCGAGCTCGCGCCCGGGCGGAATTTTATTACCGCCCGAGCGCCAGCCGGCATTTGAAAAGGGTGACACGTTTCTCCAGCATGCAACGTGGGATGTTACAAATATATACATATGTTACTCTTCAGAATTCAGGAGCAAAGAACGAGAAGAAGTCGAGGAAGAATAAAGAATAATCCTTACGCCTTTTCTGAGAAATCCGCCGTTCGAATTAGAATCCGACTTCGGTACTGTGTTCCTATCAAACACGACTACAACTGGACGTAGTTTTGTTACGTTTAGACAAGATTTGATTTTATGATGTTGTCAGAATTGAATATGATTCAGATATGGTATTATACTGCCGTAGATATTATAGAATTGAAGTCAGATTTAGAAACGGACTGTTTATGGAATTTTTATGATTTTCAGAAATGATTTGATTTAGAGTTGATATCAGAATTGTGTTATTATTGATTCAGAGTGTACAGATATTGAGATTATCATTGTATCAGTATTGATTTCGAAGTCTGGTATTATAATTGTATGTTAAGACTAACGGGGTTACAAGACTGTAGTATTATGCGTCTAAACATCAGTTGGTACAGATTGATCAGATTCAGTATTGGTTTCTGTTATCTCTGTGATATGGTTGATATGAATCAGATTGTAGTTTATCAGATATTGACAGACAGATTGTGAATTGGATTACACATTGATACCGTGATTGGTTATTGTCATTCAGATCAGATATGGACAAATTCGACTTCGAGACGTCTTCTTCATCAGATCGGGAAGACAAAGGTATAATTCATGTGATATTCGGGAGGAAACAACTCAAATGAGATATCATTTTGAGTTTCCCAATAAAATCACATACTAGATATTGTTTATATTGTTACCTGTTTATGCTTTGATTTCAGAATGTATTCAAGCATGTATGATCAGTGTGGTTTCAGATATGAATATGATTATACTTCGTTTACATATTGATATTCATTGCATTTAAGATAGGAGAGTCTTTGACAGGCATTGTCAAATTACTAGACGTTTCGGTGTATCTCAGCATAGGAGTAGGTATTACTCTTATTGCCGCCGTTGATACAGTTCAGACCGAAGTCTGGAATGAGACGTACATTACCCCGATTGGAGGGTAGTAGTGACGTCTTATTCACACCGGGATCCCTAGAGTTTTAGTCGAGTCAAGTCTAGACATGATTTGATTAGGACTGCATGATTATATGGATGTGGCTTCCTAGATCATGGAACCCATCGTTATTGCTTCCAGTTATGCTAGCATGTTTTATGTTTTAGATTGGTTATATGCATTTAACTGAGTTGAAGTACATGCTTGTTGTGATTAGATTTCATAGCTTATGAAATCTAATATTTTGATTTTATTCGTGACAGCATGTTTCATGAATTATTTTATGTATATACATGTTTACCATGTTTTATACTGGGATTTATTTCTCACCGGAGTTATCCGGCTGTTGTCTTGTTTTGTATGTGTGCATGACAACAGGTGGGGCTGGATCAGGGTCAAGATGACGATGAGAGAAGACGAGTTAGCGTGGTGTGATCCGGACTTACAGTAGACTGGGTTTATTACTTGAATTAGTGTTGAACCTTAGACTAGATTATTGTTTTTCTACTGAACTGTAGTTTTTACAGATATGTATATTGTTTAGATTCCATTACCTTCCGCAGTTACATTTCAAAAAGAAAAATTTTTAGACCCTGTTTATCGGAACCGATAATTAATCCCAACTATGATTAAGAAGATGATTAGCGTCCGGGTCCCCACAAAAGGTGGTATCAGAGCGAGATCCTTTACAAATAGATCTTTAGATAAGATAGTCAGAACTGATAGATCTTTTGGTTGACTTAGATGGAGTTAGAAGAGAATGAGGGGGGTAGATGAAATTTCTTTCCTTGCATGTCTGTGCTAGCATGAAATTGATTTTCTTGTTATTGACATTGTGATGCTAGCATGAGACTATATGTTACTGCTTTAAGATACATGCTTACCTGATTATATGATTTAAATTGGTATTATGTATCTTGAATATGAATCGGATCGGATTCATGATCAGCAGTAGATGATCATGATCAGGGAAGATTGGCACAGATTTGTATTATTGGGTTACTAATGTGTGTGGTAATCAGATGTACCTCCCCAAAGGATTGTGGAAACAGGCAGTACTTCGTATGAGCAGCCATATATACCAGAACCGCAGATAGATATGTCAGCGACTCCGATGGAAACCAAGTTGGTAGAATTTCAGTTATTTCAGCCGCCGATTCTGAGTGGTACAGAGACGCCAGAAACGTGTCAGCACTGGGTTGAGGACATAGAGATATTGTTGGATCTACTGGATTGTACAGATGATCAAAGAGTTAAATTGGTATTTCACCAATTACAAGAGGCTGCCAGAAGTTGGTGGATTACAATCAACAGAGTATTGGCACTGCGTGGTACTGTGATCACATGGGAAGTCTTCAAGACTGAATTCTATCAAAGATTTTTCTCCGCTTCGTACCGAGAAGACAAGAAAGCAGAATTTGAGAATTTAAGTCAAGGTCAATTGAAGATTGATGATTATGCTGCTAAATTTTCTACTCTGTTACGTTTTGCTCCTCATATGGCTAGGGATGATGAAGCTGTAGTGACTCAATTCATTAGAGGATTGAATTCGGAGATAGTTGCCTTCATGAATCTACAGCGACCCTATCATTTTGCTGATGTCTTGAGT
>NW_027331377.1:0-100000 GCF_022965805.1 Primulina eburnea
CCCATCCTATCTCATATGGTGTCTTGTCAACTGCCTTTGTATGGACATTGTTCAACAACAGTGCCGCTGTTTCAAGCGCATATCCCCAAAAGGATGGCGGCAACTCCGTGAACCCCATCATAGACCGAACCATGTCCATCAAAGTCCGGTTACGACGCTCCGAAACACCATTCAACTGTGGTGTAGCGGGCGGAGTCCACTGCGAGAGAATCCCATTCTCTCTAAGATACTCTTGGAACTCGGCACTCAAGTACTCACCACCTCGATCCGATCGAAGTGTCTTGATGCTTCGTCCCAATTGCTTCTCTACTTCACTTCTGAATTCTTTGAACCTTTCAAAGGCTTCAGACTTGTATTTCATCAAATACACATACCCATACCTCGAAGTCATCGGTAAAGGTGATGAAGTAGGAATGTCCATGCTTAGTGGTGATGCTAAGCGGACCGCACACATCGGTATGGATCAAATCCAATAACCCTTTGGCTCGCTCCGCATGGCCCTTAAAGGGAATTTTTTGTCATCTTTCCTTTTAGACAGGATTCACAAGTCGTGAGAGCATTAATATCGGACATATCAAACATGCCAACTCCCACTAGCTTGTTCATCATTCTTAGGGAAATATGACCTAATCGAGCATGCCATAATTGTGCCGAATTAAGAGTATCTTGTTGCGCTTATTTGTTGTTGTTATCGTTTGGACATTGTTAAGTGGAATATCTTTTAATTTTAAGGTGTAGAGATTGTTTTCAAGTTCACCGGTACCAACTAAACATTCATTCTTGTAAATATTGCAAACACCTTTGCCAAATAAACAAGAAAAATCCATTAATATCAAGCATAGAATGGAAATAATGTTTTTGATCAAGTCTGGTACAAATAAAACATCTCTCAAAACCAACTTAAAATCATTGTTTAAACATAAATAAACATCTCCCACAGCCTTGGCAGCAACCCTTGCTCCATTGCCCATCCTCAAGAAGGTCTCACCTTCTCTGAGCTTCCTACTTCTTTCCATCACCTGCAAATCATTACAGAGATGTGAGCCACAGCCGGTATCCAATACCCAAGAAGTAGAGTTAATGGAGATATTTACTTCAATGTAAAACATACCTTTGCCAGAACCCTTCTGGGCAAGATATTCCCTGCAGTTACGCCTCCAATGTCCAGGCTTCTTGCAGTGATGACAGATGTCAACTGTCTTCTCAGCCTTGGCTGGCGCGGCTGCCACTACGGGACTCGGAGTCTGCCTCTTCAAGGGCTCGCTCTTCTTGGGGCGCTTGAAAGAACGCTTCTTTCCCTTCCCAGGTGGACCGGTCTTCGTGCCAGATGAAGAGCCCACATAAAGAAACCGGCTTCTCCTTCTTGATTGTGGACTCAAAGGTCACAAGCATGTTCAACAACTCTTCAAGGCTGGGCTCGAGCTTGTTCATATTGAAGTTCACAACAAAAGGATCGAAAGAGCTAGGCAGCGACAGCAGCAGCACATCCGTGGTCAACTCCGATGGCAAGATCAAATCCATGCCAACAAGCTTGTCCACGAGCCCAATCAACTTTAGGCCATGCTCATGGACCGAAGTCCCATCTCGCATGCGTAAAGTGATGAGCTCCTTTACTGTGGCATGCCTCAAAGGCCGAGTATGCTCACCGAAGAGCTCCTTGAGGTGCATATGAATGTCAGCAGCATTCTTAGCATCCTCGAATCGCCTTTGCAGCTCATCGTTCATCGAAGCCTGCATATAACACTTGGCCTTCAAGTCATGGTCGCACCAATCCTTGTAGGTATGCACTTCCTCGGGACTGCAGTTAGTCGGAGCCTCATCAGGGGGTGACTCAGTCAGTGTATATGCGATTTTCTCCGAGTTCAAGACAATCTTTAGATTTCTTAGCCAAGTGATATAGTTTGGTCCGGTTAGAACGTGTTTTTCGAGAATTACGGAAAACGGGTTGCGAATTGATGACATTGTCACAGATTTGTACTGAAAAGTAAAATAGATAAATGTTAATGACTATTTTAAAATATTTAATAAGATATAAAGTTTGGACTTTTACTTTATAAATTATCGCTCCCACTGTTTTGACATTTTCACTACCCTCTAGTGAAAACGGGAAACACTTTCCTCAGTAGGTACGTAAGGTCCAATTAGCGAATTGTGATCCCGAATAATATCGGCCATCACAACTCCTAAAAGGTAGTTTCCAATTGCATCGCCATGCAACCCTCTACGTATACTTTTGTCTCACGCTTGATTAGGACCCAATAATATGACGTCGTTCATCTTTACGTGTCAAGCCTAACCCATCGATATTGAACCTTAATGGACGGTCGCCATGAGTTCCCTCAATAATATGAGCCGAAATCATGGGAGTTCCACGTAGTTCACATCACCATGTCAATGGATGTCACAGCTTTCCGGCACCCAGGGCCCCCTCAATAATATGAGCCGAGCCCCGAGTACGGGTAGCGTTCATCATGCATCCATTGTCGATGGAAGACAAGGAAATTATAAACAAATTTATAATTCTCCTTTTCGGACTTGATATTAATTTTGAATCTTATTCAAAATGAGGGTTTTTTAATTTGAAAGGTCTCATCATTAATTTTATTTTAAAAGCTCGCCATGTTTGATCGTATGTTTGCCGGATTCATGCAACTTTGTTATTATAATAATAATAACGCACATACTCATTATTTATAACATATCATGCATATATTATAAATAGAAAACAGTACAAGGATGATCAATTGCCCCAAAACTAATGGCCCGTGTGAGCCAAACACGGGCCTAGGTCCAATCCTAGGGTAAATACACGGGATGCAAATGCAACTACATTATTACATTAGCATCCAATATTACATGTCTTCGATCTTCATAATCACCAAGGCCACCATCTTCCAATCTTGATCTTCCACTATTCTAATATTTACAATTAAATATCCATGGCACATAGGGATACATCTCATGGGGTGGGAACGGGCCATAAACCAAGCCCACTTTAAATTGATAATTATTACAATCATACAACACAAATATCCTAGCATACACCTAGCAAATTGGGCTTGGGTTTTTGATCATCCTTCATGCATAATATCGCATATCATACACCATCAATTAATTATCACTATAATTAATTGATCCAATATTATATATCTTGATCCAATCACTAACCGCCACAATTATAAATTAAATTAACAAAGTATACAAACTCCTTTGTCTACTTTCAAATTAATTTATTTATAATCGAATTTCTTGTAAATCACAATTTACTATAAATAATTCAAGTCCTACTTCAATTATTTATTTTATGAGAAAATATGTGCAACAATTGTAAATTTAAACTTAAGGGCCCAAAAACCATTTTTCACCAAAAATATTTTGGCCCATTTAAATTTCACAAATTATGTTGTCCATCCAATGGCCCAACATCTCAAGGCCCATGACACTAAGATTTACCAAAACACTTTTGGAAACCCTAGTCGTCATCGCCGTCGCCGGATTCCGGCAACAACAAATTTTTTTTTTTTATTTAAAAACCTGCAGTTTTCGGGCAGCCCCTCGGGCTGCCCCTTGCTGCCCGAAATTTAAGGGCAGCTCGGGCAGCCCTCGGGCAGCAACATGCTGCCCGAAAAATATTTTTTTTTTTTGTTTTTGCTTCAAAAATTTCGACCTTGCTATATCCTTGCACCAAAAATTTCTCAAGCGGTTAGAATTCGATCTGAACATAATATTACGTAAATATTACACAAAAAACGTAACCTTAGCTCGGATACCACTTGAAAGCGGACCGGTTACGGTGGCCGGAAGCGCAACGGAAGTCAAAAATTTTAAATTTTAGAGCAAAATTTCGGCCACCCCATATTTGTGCAATATTTACATTCAAACACCATAATACATACATAGGGTGTTAGAAGTGATTTACCTATCAACCCCTTGAGGTTGATGTGTGGCTCCAACTAAAGTGTAAACACTTTAGCTCTTGAAGGTTGGCAATCTACAAGCTCCTCCTCCAACTCCAAAAATTAAGCCCACCACAAGCAATGTAAATCCCTTCTTGCTTTGCACTAGAAAAGCAAGAAGATTTTTCAATGAAAAGATTTTATTCTCCAACTCTTGAAGAACAAAATGAAGAAAAATTTGAGAGAAAATTGGTGAGAGGTTTCGGCCAAGACAAGGTGAGAATGAGGGAGTGAAGTCTAGACTTGGGTGTTGGAAAAGTGAAAAAGTTGATCCCCATGCCATGCATTATTTTATTAAAAAGTATTCAAAGTCTCTTCACCTCCCAAGCATGCAAACCCTAGCATGTCATGTATATATAATATGGTTTCTAACACATTAAAAACCATGGACTAAATTTTAATTATCTTAAACACATTTGAGATTAATTAAATACTACTTGAATTTATTCAAGTCCCACTAGTTAAATAATTATTTTAATTGAGCTCTACAAGGCTCAATATTATTTAATTAATTCAACACTTGAATTAATTTAATTATTTAGACTCTACTAGGTCCACTAGTGTTTAATTAATTCAACACTTGAATTAATTTAATTTAGTCCTCAATAATGTTTATGAAAATCACAATTTTCAACTACATTATTTATTTGGCCAAATTTTAATCTTTGGAACACTTCCATAAATTAAAATTTATATTTCTCTCTTAGAAGTCATACTTCTATTTTTCTTTACGCTTATAAACACATTTATAAGCCGTTCAACACATTGAATTATTTTACTTCTCATCGGGATTTACAAAGCCAGTACTTGCGTGGCCCTCAATGGTTCATTGATACAACTAGCCGTGGGTTCACATCTCTATGTGATTCGGACTAAACATGTCCTTATTCGAGCATACCCCAATTGGTCCATTCTTACTTATCAGCTCCTTGATAGTAAGAACGTCAGAACTCAAGTCTGATAGTACCCAACCAATCACGTTAAACGCCTAGCAGCATCGCTTACGTGATTCCCTAGGTATCACATGATAGTGCCTGCAAGAACCATTCAATTATGGTTAGCGTACAGTACGGTCCCTTCAACTCATATATCCCGATCGATTCGACAAATATTGGTTTATCGAAAGTTGTCAATGAATCGATACTATGTGTCATGTTGTGGTTGCATCGATGGTGTAATCTATGAAACCCCTTTCATAATTACCACCATACTCTGATCAGAGATTTCAACCCACACATACATGAAAAACACATAGGATATCCATACCCGTAGGTAAGCGGTGAATCCCCGACTACAATGCATCGACTCCTATGTGTTTCGACAGAACACCCAACCTTGCCACCTGATGACCCAATGAGAGTCGGTAAACAAGTCAAAGTGTAATTCTAGCACATAGAGTCTCAATGTTGTCCCGGGTCATAAGGACTAATTCTGTACAACCATAAACCAGGACTTTTCCACTCGATAAGTGAGAACCACTTGGAAAGTCCTTTTATGGAGGGTTGTTCAGTGCACTCTACAAGGAGCACCTATCTGCATGTTCGGACATCACAATGTCCCCTACCAATGAAACATGGTACTCACATCGCAGATACTAGTCTCTAACTCGAGCGGCCTTTATCCTTCTTAGTGGCGGCTGAATCGACTAGGAACGGTTTAGAATATACAGTATTCCAAATATGAGTTTCATGATCCTCATCATATGAGCATCTCATATTCTTTCTACTATTTGTATATTCAAGGACTTTATCTATGCAACTAGCATGGGTATAAAGATAAAGATGCGCCAAATTAATAAATTCAAATATTATTAAAATAAAGATCGTTTATACAAAGAGTTTCATCGTGAACAGTCGGCCAACACTTGGCTCGACGTGCACCTACTCTAACATGCCTATCCTGTGCCGTTTTCATTCTCTTCTGGATTATCTTCACCTTCTCAGTCATCTCTCGAATCATATCAGGCCCAAGTTCTGGTACCTCAGATATATCATCCCAGTACGACGGAGATCTGCACTTCTTGCCATACAAAGCTTCAAACGGCGCCATCTCGATACTCGTCTGATAGCTGTTGTTGTACGAGAATTCACACAAAGGTAGTGAATCTTGCCAACTAGTGCCAAAGTCTAGCTCTACAGCTCTCAACATGTCCTTTAACGTCTGGAAAGTCCGCTCTGACTGTCCATCTGTCTGGGGATGATAAGCAGTACTCAAGTGTAATGTCGTACCTAGAGCCTGCTGCAAACTGTTCCAGAAGTGTGAAGTGAATCGTGGATCAGGATCTGATACGATAGACTTCGGCACACCATGCAATCTGACTACCTCTCTGACATAAATCTCAGCCATCTGATCGTGTCGGCATGTCATTCTGTATGGAATAAAACACGCTGATTTGGTTAATCTGTCACTAATGACCCAAATCGCGTCACAACCCTGGGATGATCGAGGTAACTTCACCACGAAATCCATGGAAATGTAATCCCATTTCCATTCTGGAATAGACAAACTCTGAAGTAAACCTCTGGGCTTCCTTCTCTCAGCCTTCACCTGTTGGCAATTTAAACACTTGGACACAAATTCTGCAATATCGGTCTTCATCTGTTTCCACCAGAATTGTGTCTTCAAATCGTTGTACATTTTTCGGCATCCAGGATGAATGCTAAACCGACTACAGTGCGCTTCTGACAGAATCTGATGTCTCAAATCTGAAACATCTGGCACTACAAGACGGTTATTCACGTACAAAACATGCTCATGTACCTGATATTCTGATAAATGCCCTGATTGGACCATCTGAATCGACCTTTGAACATTCTGATCTGTTCTTTGGGATTCTTTGATTCTCATAATCAAGTCTGGCTCAACTTGAATCGTAGCAAGTCGTAATGGTTTACTAGCTGTATCAAATGCTAAACCCGACAAGCAACAATCTTCAATCATATTTGAAACACCTATCGTCGATAAGGATAAGGAACATACCTTTCGACTCAAGGCATCCGCTGCTGCATTTGACTTTCCTGGATAATACTTAATCTCGCAATCAAAATCTTTCAGTAGATCAAGCCATCTACGCTGCCTCATGTTCAACTCTGACTGAGAAAACAGATACTTCAGGCTTTTATGGTCAGAGTAAATCTCAAACTTCTCGCCATAGAGGTAATGACGCCAGATCTTCAATGCAAATACGATAGCCGCCAATTCAAAATCATGAATTGGGTATCGGGTCTCGTGTGGCTTCAATTGTCTAGAGGCATATGCGATCAAATGACCTCGTTGCATAAGAACACATCCTAGCCATCTGTGCGATGCATCACAATATACAACAAAATCGCCAATACCTGAAGGAATCATCAAGACAGGTGCACTGGTCAGCCTCTTCTTCAACTCTAGGAAGCTAGACTCACAATCCTCATACCACACAAACGGCGCATTCTTCTGTGTCAATTGGGTAATTGGCTTCGCAATGCTGGAGAAATCTTTGATAAATCGTCGATAATAACCTGCCAGACCCATGAAACTGCGTATCTCTGGCACAGAAGTCGGTCTAGGCCAACTGATCACACCTTCAACTTTACTCGGATCCACAGAAATACCGTCTCCAGATATGATATGGCCAAAAAAGACAACTTGTCTCAGCCAAAACTCACACTTTGACAGTTTAGCATATAATATTTCTTTTCTCAATGTTTGCAACACAATTATCAAATGATTGGCATGCTCATTCAGATTCTTAAATACACCAGAATATCATCAATAAAAACAATCACAAGCTCATCCAAGTACCTCTGAAAGACGCGGTTCATCAGTCCCATAAACACCGCTGGAGCATTCGTTAAACCAAAAGGCATGACAACAAACTCATAATGTCCATACCTGGTTCGGAATACTGTTTTCGGTATATCAACATCTTGTACTCGGAGCTGGTGATATCCAGATCTCAGATCGATCTTGGAATAAACAGAGGATCCCTGCAACTGATCAAATAAGTCGTCGATACGAGGAAAAGGATACTTGTCCTTTATCGTTGCCTTGTTCAGTTGCCTGTAATCTATACACAATCTCATAGAACCGTCTTTCATGCGCACGAATAGCACTGGAGCGCCCCAAGGAGATACACTAGGTCTGATATATCACTTGGCTAGAAGATCTTCTAGTTGTGCTTTCAATTCTTTTAGTTCTATCGGCGTCATCCTATATAGAGCTCTCGAAATAGGGACGGTACCTGGAATGAGATCAATACTAATATCTACCCCTCGAGCTGGAGGTAACCTTGGAATCTCGTCAGGAAATACGTCTGCAAATTCCCGTACTACTGGCAAATCTGCCAATGCCGGGTTCGATTTCTGTAGATCTACAGAATAGATAAGAAACCCTTCTGCTCCTTTCTGCAACAATCTATTCATAGTCAGAGCAGACACTAAGGGAATCCGAGATCTAGAACCCTTACCGTAGAATTTCCATTCCTCTGTCATTTCAGGTCTGAATCTGACAATCTTGTGAAAACAATCTACGGTAGCTCTGTACTTAGTCAACATGTCAATCCCGAAAATACAATCAAAATCAGGTAAACCAAGTACAATACAGTCTAAATCGATCTCATGGCCCTCAAACTGTAGTATACAATGTCTAACTGAAGTCACAGATATCAGACCACTTCCCAATGGAGAAGAAATAGATACTACAGTAGACAATGACTCTAAAGGAAATGCATGTGTCAATGCAAAACGTTCTGATATGAATGTATTTGATGCACCTGTATCGATCAATACATATGCAGGATAACCGCAAAGAAAACAGTTACCTGCAATTACATCGTCTGGTGCATCTTGGGCTTGCTCCTCCGTCAATGCAAACACCTGAGCATGTTGTCTGGGAGGTTGGCTCACCGTCTGGCCACCTCTGGCTCTAGGCTGGGACTGTGTAGGCGGGGGTTGGAAGGAATGGACAGACGAAGCTTGCCTCTCGGGCTGAGTCACTGATGTTGATGACCCTGCACTCTGAAATCTCTGGGTACCTATCTGGGGACAGACTCTGGAAAGTGTCCCTGTTGTTTACAGATATTGCATCGACCCATCACTCCCTGACACAGCTCAGTGGCATGCCTACCTCCACAAGAACTACAATACACGCCTGTTGTGGGGACCCGAACGCTAATCAAGTTCTTAATCATCATTGGGACTAATTAATCAATTATAAAACAGGGTCTAAAATTTTTCTTTTTAAAATGCGGAACGTAGTGAAATCAAGATATATATATACATATCAGTATATAAAATACAAGTCCTGTATCATACACATTTATTCAAACTAAGGTTTAACAACTACTGTCAAGTGTTCAAACCCTATCTCTAATCCAAGTCCGGTGCCTCCACTCTAATCATAATCTCTCTCTTCATCTCCTGGACCCTGAACCTGTCCCACCTGTTGTCAAGTACACATACAGACAAGACAACAGCCGGATAAATCCGGTGAGAATAAATCCCAGTATAAATCAAAGAACATGCAGTCATATGTTCAATACAAAGCATGAAACAGATAACAGTAATACATATCAAAATCAGAAATGTAAACAATGTCAATCTGTCGACAATACTCGTGACTCCACGATTCAGACTAGACTCAATCCTAGCCTAGGGATCCCGGTGTCCAGATGTGGCATTCCTATATCGACAAACAATAATAGAAAAGACTCCAGTTCTATTCAAGTCGATATAACCAAACATCCAGTGTCCAGACGCATCCGTCGTAGACTATGGTCTATCACCATATCTTGTGACATCGTGCAATGTACCCGTGGTTACCTGCCACTATCAGGTACTTCTGTCACAAGATTACTCGTCTAATGCATGCTCCTATAACTCCATAGAACAAGCATTTAAATCAAATCATTAAATACAATGATAAACAAATAATAAGTATGTGATTTAGGGAAACTCAAGTACATCCTACTTGAGTCGATGTCCCAATACCATTGACTTATACCTTTCGTTGCAGTTTTGGTCTGGAATCCAAACTCTGTCAATCCCTCAATCTGACAATGGCAATACCAATAATCTCTTATCAATATACCGTTCAAATTACTAACAATCTGATCAATTTGGATTTAATTCAAAATCAACGGCATAACGGTACAATCTCAGTATCCCCGTCAATACCAAATCAACAGACATCAATTGCCAATCATAACTCATATCCATTACAATCTGTAATTCAATCACCATTCAAATCTGTCTGGTATAAATCAATATATCCTGACAATTCATAACAATTCCATAATCAATCCATTTCTTAATTTGACTTCGATTCTATGATGTCTAACATGTCAAGAACATCATATATGAATCCCATTCAATTCTGACAATAGCATAATTTCAAGACATGTCAAAACGTAGCAAAACTTACGTCAAGTTGTAGACTACGTTGCTAGGAACTCGGTACTGAAGTCGGATTACAATTCAAACGGACGGATTGATCGCAAAAGGCGTAAGGATTTTTCAGAGAAATTCTCGAGCTTCTTTTCCTTTTCTACTGAAGGAAACGAGCGTATATATGTATATATATATCAAGTTGGTCGGTTAAAGAAACGCGTCACTTTTTCACCTTGCATGACTCGCGCTCGGGCGGTGATAAATTACCGCTCGAGCGCGGCTCCCTCTGCCCAAGCACTCGGCTTGTCACGCACTGGCGCTCGGGCGGTCAAAAACTACCGCCCGGGCGCCGCACCTTCTGCCCGAGACATTTTCCTATGGAGCATTGGCGCTCGGGCGGTCAAGAATCACCGCTCGGGCGCCACACTCTCTGCCCAACTTTCTCAAATTTCACATGTACTCTTATTTTCGTGTCCCGAATAATCCTTTCATAATCATATCAAATTTATAACTCAATAATTACAGACTACCAGGATTAAATTTCCGGGCATTACACCTGTATAATCTGAACTCTGGTTAGGACCTCTCTGTCTTGACCCACTGGAGCTCGACGAACTGCTCCCTAACTTCTTACACTGTCTGCCCTTTGCTTTCAGAAAATCCTTCTTGCCACTACTACTGCTTCCACTGTCAAATCGAGGAGGAGGTGGTGGAAGCTGGGAGGTGGTCTGTGGCGGTCTCTGACTCTGAGCACTATAGGAAGCCCCTCGCTGCCTAATCAAGCCAGCCCCTGCTCCCTTCGCTCTGTTCAGTGCATCAGAAAAGGTATTAGGTCGTCCCGTGTTCACCAAAGTGAAGATGTCCGGATTTAAACCATTGATGAACTGATCGGCAACCGCTTCATCATTTCCTGCCACGTGGGGTGCAAACCGAAGCAAGGAAGAAAACTTGGCAAAATATTCTTCAATGTTCAATTGCCCCTGTCTTAAATTCGCAAATTTTGCCCCTTTGTCCTTTCGATAAGATACTGGAAAGAAACGTTGATAAAATTCATCTTTAAATACTTTCCAAGCAATGTCAATACCTCTATGCTCCAGGGCTCGTTTCGTCGTCAACCACCAACTCTTGGCCACTTCTTGCAACTGATGTCCAATTAACTTTACCCTCCTTTCATCTGTATATGCAAGAGACTCAAACAACATCTCTATATCGTAGAGCC
Organism: Primulina eburnea; assembly: GCF_022965805.1. NCBI lineage: Eukaryota > Viridiplantae > Streptophyta > Magnoliopsida > Lamiales > Gesneriaceae > Primulina > Primulina eburnea. Next base: position 11,544 of record NW_027331377.1, read on the forward strand.
ATCTCTCACAATCCACTGCATTTTCTGTTCCCCTCAGAGTCGGTGGTCGAAAAGACTGGAACCGTTTCAACGAAGTCTCCATTGGTGTAGCAGTCACGTCCATCTGAGTACCAGACGTACTACCCTGTTCTGGCACCTGACCTGCAGCGGTTGTGGTATTCTTCTAGGCGGCATATCTGATATTCAAACAGGTTAGTACACAGTCTATACAAGCTGTCTCATCCCTCCTCTGATCATATACCTCTGATCCAGAATCGGTTCTGATTCAGGCTTGACAAATATATGTTGTAAATCAACTCAGATACAATACAACATATAATAGGAAAAGCATTAAATCATGCTAGCATATCGAAAGCAAGGAAGATGACTCGATCTACCCCGCTCATTCTATTCTATCTAAGTCGACAGAACCTACTGCTTTGATACCACCTGTTGTGGGGACCCGAGCTCTAACTCAGTTATTTATGGGATTAATCGGATCGTTGTTAGAAAACGTGGGTCAAATTTTTTGCTTTTTAACATTAAATCGAATGTATATAAACCAAGCATAAGAACTCTCTTTATTTAATTACACAAACGTAAATACACGGTTTGTTCTAATACATCCATACCAAACTAAAGTACCATACTATACAATATCCAAATCATAAGTAGTACAAGTCTAATACAATAACCACTGACTGTCCTCGATGCCCGAAGTCACCACTCTATCTCGATCTCATCTCGGTCGTGACCCTGATCCTGCCCCACTTGTTGTTATGCACACATACAGACATAACAACAGCCGGAAACTCCGGTGATAACATATCCCAGTATAAAACATGATATGCATGCATAAACAAAATATAAATCATGAAACAAACTATCATGAATAATATTAAAGCAATAGGTTCCATAGTCTATGAAACCAAATCAATATAAGCATGCAATATCCATCAAATCATGTCTTGACTCAATTCGACTATACTCTATGGATCCCGGTTTGAATAAGACATCGCTGTCTGTCACCTACCCTCCCAATCGGGGTAACGATACGTCTTATTCCTAGATTTCGGTCATGTCTGTATCGAGTGTCTACACATGGAGTCGAACTGCTCCAATGCGACGATAATACCGAACATCTAGTTTGACAAATCTGTCAATGACTCCTATCTCAAGGCTTGAATATAAATCTATAAACAAGGCATAAACATTCAAAATATAAACATAATCTAGTATGTGATTTTGTTGGGAAACTCAAATTGAATCTCATTTGAGTTGTATCTTCCCCAAACAACACATGAATTATACCTTTCGTCGCACAATCTGTCGTAGTCGAAGTCTCGCTATCAAAGTTGCCAATAAAATCTGAAACGGCATTTGTATAGACATAATCTATCAAGACACAACCCAAAGCAAGTCTTGTACAATTCATTATTCAATCTCAATACAGTTTGGCGGCATAACAGCGTGATCTCGCAATACCGTTCAACTCAAATCTCAACATATGTCAACAATTCATAATCCTCAATTCATAATCAACATAATTTACCCATTAGCATCTTAAAATCTGCAGAAATCAAAATATGCATACTGGAAATTGAGAACAATCATATACGATATCATTTCTTCAATCCGTTCACGTTTCTACGATGTACAAAATCTTAAGAACATATATCTCTATTCAAATCATCATTCCTCCAACATATATATTTCAACACATGCTGAAAATGAACAATACTTACATCCCCTTGTAGCACTTGATTAGAGGAGCTCAAAACCGAAATCGGATTTAAGTTTGGATGGCTAAATCTTGCTCACATCAAATTCTAAGCTATAACCTTTTCCCCTTCGTTTCTCAGCTGATGGAAGTGTTAGAAATGAAGACTCAGCACAATTCTATATATATATATGCCATGTGTCATCATAAGAAACAAAGGTGGCTTTCTCGCATGCAGCACCGCGGGTGCGCTCTCTTCCTACCGCGGGTGCGCTAAGCTCTCGGCACCATTTTTCATTTTTCACATTTCGACGAGCGCGGGTGTGGTCTTGCTTCGCACCAAAATTCCTGCCCTACTGGTCATCAACCGCAGGTGCGGTACTTTGTCACCGCAGGTGCGGTACTTTGTCACCGCGGGTGCGGTGTCACTTCGGCATCACCTTCAAAATTTTAGAATTAATGACCGCGGGTGCAGTCCTTTTCTAGGCGCGGGTGCGGTCTTCCTTTCTTCAAAAACCCTCATTTCATGTCATGCATACTCATATCTTCCGAGTCTCACATCAATGAAGACTAATAATCTCAAGCCTTACAATTTCAGCTCATTGGAGAATATTGTGTTTGAATCATATTCGAAGGTGCTATCACACGATCCTTCAATTTATTTATTTATGCATTTAATGCATTACTACTGGATGAATAGGAATTGTTTCACGATATTTTAATTGTTCATGCATTAGGTTTTCTACATCCATTTCGAGCTCGGACGAGGAACGGAGACCGAGAATTGTCAGGAAAGATGTTTTTGCTACATGATGAGGTATATTTAAGGGTGTTTTTGAAAAGTGGTCCTTAGTGGGTATTTTAACTGACTTGGTCAAATTCTTCACTAGTTCGCAATTTTTAACGATTCGTAGGAATTTTTTAGGGCTCAGGCAATATTTTCAAAAATGTACCTAAACGAAATATTTTTCAGGTGTGTTATTGGGCTTGATGGGTTTGTTTTTGTGCTAATTGAGCTCAAAACCATTTTGAATTTTTCTAGGGCCCAATAGTGCTTACTTAATTATTTTAAAAATCCACTTAAGCCACCCTAAACCTACTTTTCCCCTAGCAGCCGCCCACCCCCCTTCAGAAAATCCTTTCACCTGAATTTCCGTAACAAGGTCGGCTCCTTCATTTTTTTTCTCAAGAAAGTTCCTCCCCGCTCCTCCGGCGCTTCCTTGACGATTTTTTCTTCAAGCTTTTGTTCATAAAATCATCAAGGCACCCTTGTATTTTTTTATTCTCCTCATTCATGCCATAACTATGCTGAATTATATGTAAATGCATGACAATTCTTGGATCTACCTTGAGCTCACGTTTTTGAAGAGGTTTGACATGAAACTTTGCATTTTTAAGCCTCTTACTCACGTTTTCTTTGTATGGTTGCAAGGGGCTGCCGAGTTCTTGCTTTTAAGGGGCTATGTACGGTGGTTTAGTGCTGTCATAATGCTAGAGTCAAGAGTCGTCCGTGATAGTAGGGAGGGTCGATCGTTTATATCATGCGGATAGGGTCTTGGTTGGACTAGGGTAAGGAAATGAGAGGCTTGGCCAAGGGGGAACTAAACCAGGTAATGGTGTGGTCCAGGATGGGCTAAACCGTGGCCTAGGGGAGGTTCTTCATTTCTGGTCTCGGGCTAAGTGGAATCCGAGGGCGGCTAGTGTCGAACCTTGGGCAATTTTGGGAATAGGTTGTTCAACCAGATGCATGGGCTGTAGCTCGAATTGCTTGGTCTAAGATCATGTTCCTGGTCTCTGTCTTAGTCCTAGAGTATCGGGTTGGAGGCTGGACACGCCGACTTGTAGGTTAGAATCGATAAATCACGGCTTGGCGTATTATGGTTTGTACGAAGTTCAAAGTGCCGAAAATCCAGAAACTTCAGGGGCTGGTCGAGAGGCATAAGTGGATTGGTCTTGATGGTTAAAGGGTGTTTATAATGCGTATAAGGTTTGGTGAAAGTTTTGGAAAATTTTGGTTAATTTTCGGGTTGATTCGGGTTAAAATCGGGACCCCGTCCAAGTTTTGAAAAGAATTGGTTAAGTTTTGAAACGAGCGCGAATTTACGTCTAAGAAATAATTTTTATTTTTTTTCGATGTTTTATGGAGTTTGGTAAACTTCGGGTTGAAATTTAGAGGTCCAAGGGTAAAACAATCATTATGGGTCAGTACAACGTTTGTATTCTATCGCATTATAAAAGCTTTTGTAAACTAAGAGTTTCAGTTTGGCAGTGTTAAGACAAAACTGAAGTGGGTCAGTACAACGTTTGTATTCGATCAGTCTTTTAGTGAATATCCTATCTTCGTGATAGAAGGGGTGACGTAGGAGCCTTTCCTTCCTCGGATTCTGCCTTCGATGCATAGAGGGGAAATCGAACACTATTTATTATTCTATTCTCCGAACATCCAGAAACATATCGTGTGTTTTTCATTTCAGTTACTTTAAGTTATTCTATCTTTCAGTCAATTTACATCCGCAACTGTTTTCCAGTTAAACTGATTGTTATCGACCAACGAGATACCGAGTGTCAGTTTGTAACTAAACTGAACCCTTTATTCGAAAAGAATTCATAACCTGTGAGTGTTTATTCAACCCCCCCTTCTAAACACTTATCTCCTTTGTAACCGATCCTTTCATCATACCATACAGCAATGGCTAGCAATATCCTTATAGACTTGAACATTGAAACTGGAGAAAAGGTTTACTCAAAGTCAAATCCTTGTCTTTGAGTATATCTTTTTGCTACCAATCGCCCCTTGAAGGTCAATACCTTCCCATCCGCCCCAAGTTTCCTCTTGTAAATCCATTTACACCCTATAAGAACAATTCCCTCAGGTGAATCCACAAGATTCCACACTTGGTTCGAATGCATGGAGTTCATCTCAGATTCCATAGCTTCAAGCCATTTGGATGAATCAGCATCAGATAATGCTTCCTTGAAGGTCCTTGGATCACATCCATGATTAGGCTCATCATGGCCCTCTTCAAGAAGCTGACCATACCTCATATATGGTCTCGAGACTCTTTCAGATTTTCTAGGAGCTTGTATCTCCTCTCTTGGATCTTCAGGTGTGGGTTCTATAATTGTGGGTGTCTCTCGAACCTTTTCGAGTTCTATCATCTCCCCTTTTCTATCCAATAGAAATTCCTTTTCCAAAAAAGTTGCATTCCTATAAACAAACACCTTTGTTTCTTGGGGATGATAGAAATAATATCCAACAGAATTCCTTGGATATCCCACAAAGTAACATAAATTGGATCGACTATCCAATTTATCTCCCACTACCTGCTTCACATAAGCAGGGCACCCCCATATTCTAAGATAAGAATATTTGGGTGGCTTACCCATCCATATCTCATATGGTGTCTTGTCAACTGCCTTTGAATGGACATTGTTCAACAATAGTGCCGCTGTCTCAAGCGTATATCCCCAAAAGGATGGCGGCAACTCCGTGAACCCCATCATAGACCGAACCATGTCTATCAAAGTCCGGTTACGACGCTCCAAAACACCATTCAATTGTGATGTAGCGGGAGGAGTCCACTGCGAGAGAATCCCATTCTCCCTAAGATACTCTTGGAACTGGGCAATCAAGTACTCACCACCTCGATCTGATCAAAGTGACTTGATGCTTCGTCCCAATTGTTTCTCTACTTCACTTCTGAATTCTTTGAACCTTTCAAAGGCTTCAGACTTGTATTTCATCAAATACACATACCCATACCTAGAAACGTCATCGGTAAAGGTGATGAAGTAGGCATGTCCATGCTTAGTGGTGATGCTAAGCGGACCGCACACATCGGTATGGATCAAATCCAATAGCTCTTTGGCTCGCTCCCCGTGGCCCTTAAAGGGATTTTTGGTCATCTTTTCTTTTAGACAGGATTCACAAGTCGTGAGAGCATTAATTTCAGACATATCAAACATGCCTACTCCCACTAGCTTGTTCATCCTTCTTAGGGAAATATGTCCTAATCGAGCATGCCACAATTGTGCCGAATTTAAATTATCAGGTTTTTGTTTGTTTTTGTTATTATTTGGACATTGCTTAGTGGAATATCTTTCAATTTTAAGTTATAGATATCATTTTAAAGTTCTCCAGTACTAATTAAACATTCATTCTTGTAAATGTTGCAAACACCTTTGATAAATAAACAAGAATATCCATCTTTATCAAGCATAGAAATGGAAACAATGTTTTTAGCCAAATCAGGTAAAAACAAAACATCTCTTTAAATTAACTTAAAATCATTGTTCAAAAGCAAGTAAACATCTCCTACGGCCTTTGCAGCAACTCTTGCTCCATTGCCCATCCTTAAGAAGGTCTCACCTTCCCTGAGCATCCTACTTCTTCCCATCACCTGTAAATCATTACAGAGATTTGAGCCACAGCCGGTATCCAATACCCAAGAAGTAGAGTTAATAGAAATGTTTACTTCAATAGAGAACATACCGTTTCAAGAACTCTTCTAGGCAAGATATTCTCTGCAGTTATGCCTCCAATGTCCAGGCTTCTTGCAGTGATGACAAATGTCAATAGTCCTGTCAGCTTTAACTGGTGTAGCTGCCACAGTGGGACTCGGAGCTTGCCTCTTCAAGGGAACGTTCTTCTTGAGATGTTGGAAAGAACACTTCTTTCCCTTCCCATTGACCAATCTTTGAACTAGATGAAGAACCCACATAAAGAACCGGCTTATCTTTCTTGATGGTTGTGGACTCAAAGGTCACAAGCATGTTCACCCACTCCTCAAGGGTCGGCTCCATCTTGTTCATATTGAAATTCACCACAAAAGTATCAAACGAGCTAGGCAGTGACAAGAGCAACACGTCGGTGGTCAACTCCGAAGGCAGCTTAAGATCCATGCCAACGAGCTTGTCCACGAGCCCAATCAAATTTAGGCCATGCTCATGAACCGAGGACCCATCTCGCATGCGTAAAGTGATCAGCTCCTTTACGGTATCATGCCTAAGAGGTCGAGTCTGCTCACCAAAGAGCTCATTGAAATGCAAATGAATGTCAGCAACATTCTTTGCATCCTCAAAACGCCTCTGCAGCTCATCATTCATAGAATCCTACATATAAAACTTAGCTCGCAAGTCATATTCACACCAATCCTTGTAAGTCTGCAATTCCTCCGGAGTGCAGCTATTCAGAGCCTCAACAGGGGGCGACTCAGTCAGTGTATATGCTATCCTTTCCGAATTCAAGACAATTTTTAAGTTTCTTAGCCAGTTGAGGTAATTAGGTCCGGTTAATACGTGTTTTTTGAGTATTGCATATTGGGGATTGCGATTCGAAGATATTGTCAAAAATTGTACTGAAAAGTAAAATAGATAAATGTTAATGACTATTTAAAATATTTGGTAAGATATAAAGTGTAATGCCTGAGATTTTATTACCATAATATGAGATTGTTTGATTTATGATTTGCTGTGATTAGAATTATAATTCGGGGCATTATTATGGGCGAGGACAGAAGGTCTCGCGCATATGCGCGACACCGATGCGCGCATATGCGCGAGACAGGCAGAGAACCTCGCGCATATGCGCGCATCGTTGCGCGCATATGCGCGGGTATGGTAGAGGACCTCGCGCATATGCGCGCACCGTTGCGCGCATATGCGTGGGTATGGTAGAGGACCTCGCGCATATGCGCGGAGATGGTGCGCGCATGTGCTCGAGCTGCCGAGAAGACACGCGCCGATACAGAATGTCTCGCGCATATGCGCCGAGGAGGGTCACGCATATGCGTGAGACGTGCAGCAAAAATATGAAGCCACTTGTGATTTGCCATGCAATACATATATGTAAATATCATTCCTTCCCTCAGAATAAGCAAGAACCGAGGAATTGTCGTGGAAAATCCTTACGCCTTTTATTTTATGAATTTTAAGGTTGCGCAAAATTCGTCCGTCAGAATCTAGATCCGAACATATTTATATGATCCTCTCGTTACAGGGTTCGACAAGACGTAAGTTTTCTTATGTTTTGATATGATTTGAAAATATGATGTTGAAGGAATCAGATATGATTAATATACGGTGTCATGAGATGTTAGACATTGTATAATCGAAACTAGATTGAAGAACATATACCGTATGAAATTGTTATGGTTTTCAAAATGGATTTGATTGAGATTTGATATCATATTTGTATTGTTATCGATTATGAATTTTGGGAATTGATATATGTTGATTTGTATTGCTGGGTATATTGAGATTGTGCAGTTATGCCGTTGAGACAGAATTAGATTGAGTTCTGATTAGATCCAGTATTGATTTGAGTGGGTATTGATATTGTACTCCTCGATATTGTCATTGACAGATTGAGTATTGACAAGCTTCGAATTCAAGACTTCGACAGAGCCAGAAACCGACAAAAGAAAGGTGTAATTCAATGTTAACCGGGAGATTGACTCGAGTTAGATTTTATCGAGTTTCCCTAAACCACATACTTGTTTGATATTGTTTTAATACAGTTGTATTATTTGAATGTATATGTCTATTCTATTGACTTACAGAATGGCAGAGAATAGAAGATAGATTACGAGAACGAGTCATTGGCAGAGGTGCCAAGTCTGTGGCAGAGATGCCTAGACATTGGATGATTGGTTTATATCGATGTTGCTTAGAAGTAGATCGACTTCTATTGCTGAGATTCGATATGATGTACCAACGTCAGGGAACCGGGATCCCTAGACTAGACTAGATCAGAGTCGAGTCAGAGATATGAGTTTCATTTACAGTTTTATATCATTTCATGTTTCAGATTGATACATGTGATTGATAATTTTTTTATGCCTTCTTATATGCTTTTATATGATTGAATGTTTACGTTGTTTATATTGGGAATATCATTCTCACCGGAGTTATCCGGCTGTTGTTTTGTTTGTATGTGTGCATGACAACAGGTGAGACAGGATCAGGGTCAAGACGAGATGAGAGATTATATCTTAGGGTGGAGATCCTGGCCCAGAAGTAGAATATGATTCAGCACTTGATATATAGTAGTTGAACCCTAGTTTGAGTTTAATGTAATTGTACAAGACTTGAACTTTTATGTTGACATGTATATCAGATTGATTATGTTATGTTCCGCAGTTGTAGTTTTAAAAAAAAAACTAGACCCAAGTTTATTTAATTGATCCAATTATTTCCAAGAACGATTAAGAGATGAATTAGCGTCCAGGTCCCCACAGAGAGTATGGAATTTTACTTCATAAGTTTTCGCTCCCACTGTTTTTACATTTTTCACTACCCTCTAGGGAAAACGGGAAACTCCTTTCCTCAATAGGTACGTAAGATCCAATTAGCAAATTATGATCTCGAATAATATCAGCCAATCATAATTCTAAAAGGTAGTTTCCAATTGCATCACCTTGCAACCCTTAACATAAACTTTTGTCTCATGTTTGATTAGGATCCAATAATATGATGTCGTTCATCTTTACGTGTCAAGCCTTACCCATCGATGTTGAACCTTAATAGACGGTCGCAATGAGTTCCCTCAATAATATGAGCCGAAATCATGGGAGTTCCACGTAGTTCACATCACCATTTCAATGGATGTCACGGCTTTTCGGCACCCAGGGCCCCCAATAATATGAGCCGAGCCTCGAGCACGGGTAGCGTTAATCATGCACCCATTGTCAATGGAAGACATAAAAATTATAAACATCTTTATAATTCTCCTTTTCGGGCTTGATATTAATTTTGAATCTTATTCAAAATGAGGGTTTTTAATTTCCAAAGATCTCATCATTAATTTTATTTAAAAGCTCTTCATGTTTGATCGTATGTTTGTCGGATTCATGCAACTTTGTGATTATCATAATAATAACGCACATACTCATTATTTATAACATATCATGCATATATTATAAACAGTAAACAAAACAAGGATGATCGATCGCCCCAATACTAATGGCTCGTGTGAGCCAAACACGGGCCTAGGTCCAATCCTAGGGAAATGCATGGGATGAAAATGCAACTATTACATTAGTCTCCAATATTTACATGTCTTCGATCTTGATAATAATCAAGGCCACCATCTTTCAATTTTGATATTCGACTATACTAATATTTACAAATAAATATCCATGGAAAATAGGGATACATCTCATGGGGTGGGAACGGGCCATAAACCAAGCCCACTTATAAATTTATAATTATTACAATCATTCAACACAAAATATCCTAGCATACACCTAGCTCCGTCGTCGGATTCCGGCAAACAAGCAATTTTTTTTTTTAAAATGAAGGGGCTGTTCGGGTAGCAACATGCTGCCCAAGAAACACCCCAAAAATCGGCTTTAAATTTGTTGTTTTGATTGTCTCATGTGGTTAGAAATTGACCTCAACATAATAACATGTCCACTTGATAGGAGATCGGTTACGGTGCCCGGTTGCGCAACGGAAGTTTAAAATTTTTTTCAACAAGAACATGAAAATCGAGCACCCACTAAGTGTGTAGCAAATACGAAAACAACAAAATGTCATACATAGAGTGTTTTAAAGAAATACCTATCAATATTGTAAGATTGATGATGGCTCCAACTAAGATGTTAAACAACTTAGCTCTTAAATGGTAGACTAATCTTCAAGCCTCCCTTGAGCACTCCTTGCTCTAAATCAAGCCCACCACCAACAAGCTAAATCCACCTTACACTTTCACTAGAAAATGTAAGGCATTTTTCTTTTGAGAAGTAGATATTTTCTTCAACAATTGAAGAACAAAACTGAAGGGAATTAGACAACAAAATTTCGGCCAAGAGGGGAGAGAAAAAGAGGTTGGAACACTTTTCTTGGTGCTTGAAAAAGTGATAGTAAAAAGTTGCATGAGCATGCCATACAATGTTTTAGCGAAAAAGTGCCTCCTTCCTAGCATGCTTTTTACTTGGGCTTGTAACAATTACAAGGTCCATGGACATTAATTTAAATGTCCCAAACACATTTGAGACCATTTAAACTTTACTTGATTTTACTCAAGCCAACTAGTTGAATAAATATTTTCAATTGGGCTCTACAAGGCCCAATGTTATTTAATTAATACAACACTTGAATTAATTTTAATTATTTGGACTCTACTAGGTCCACTAGTGTTTAATTAATTCAACACATGAACTAATTTAATTTAGTCCATAATAATGTTTATGAAAATCACAATTTTCTAATACATTATTTATTTGGCCAACTTTTAATTTAGGAATACTTCCACAAATGAAAAGTTATATTTCGCTCATAGAAGTCATACTTCTATTTTTCCTTACGCTTATAAACTCTTATATAAGCCGTTCAACACATTGAACTATTTTTCTTCTCAACGAGAACTAGAAAGCTAGTACTTGTGTGGCCCTCAATGGTTCATTGATACAACTAGTAGTGGGTTCACATCTCCATGTGATTTGGTACTAAACATGTCCTTATATGAGCCTACCCTAATTGCTCCATTCTTACTTATCAACTCCTTGATAATAATACCGTCAGAACTCAAGTCTGATAGTACCCAACCAATCATGTTAAACGCCTAGCAGCATCTCTTACATGATTCCTAAGGTATCAAACGATAGTGCCTGCAAGAACCATTCAATTATGGTTATCGTACACTACGGTCCCTTCATCTCATATATCCCGACCGATTCGACAACTATTGATTTCTCGCGAGTTGTTAAAGAATCGATACTATGTGTCATATCGTAGTTGCATCGATGGTGTAATCTAAAAAACCCCTTTCTTAATTACCATCATTGTGGGGCCCTTAGCTCCTAATCTTTATTATAATACAATCAGATTAGGGTTAATTAATTACAGCGGAAAATGAGTTTAAATTTTCATTAAAAGGAGCCCAAAATATCTCTCCTGTAATTTGAATACTAAAAATAGTATTTTGTCTCATATCATAATACATGCCCACACGAAATCTAAACAATCACATACAATCATCTCATATCCTCGGGACATGTCCCGTATATAGATACATATACATATACTGGGAACAAGACATAAACATAAACCTCAGCCCAAGCTGTGGCTCCCTCCAGAAGTACCCTCTCTGGTCTCCTGATATCCTGGAGTACCTGCCATTGTCCACACACAAAGACAACAACAGCCCCCCTTGGGGGTGAGCGAAACTCTGTATGGAACAACCAATTATATATACCACATATATCTAAACAATGATATATGATATGCAATGCATGTATGTCGTGGAGGTATCAGGTCAAATGCCCATCCACTGAGCACATGTCAGAATCAAACGAATCACTATCAAATCAATGCTCGAGCTGGCACACCGGCCTCAATAAGGGATACTCGTATGATAGCGTCGACAAAGCGCCATCAAATCCCAAATCTCATATCCAATCATCAGGGCCACAAATGTCTATGCTTTACGGGTCATATAATATCAACATAGCAACTTTGTTCACAAACCCCAGAATCCAATCAAATCATGTCAGGGTATCCAAGGATCATAGCTCAACGTGCATGTCATGTATCGATGTATGCATCAAATGATGTGTGTTAACAAAACATTTATTTTATACATCGATATTCCAATCATAATGTCATGTATGCCACATCAATCAACAAATAAGTCATATAGACACGTATTTTCATTCCAATCAATCAAATCAATCCGACATATATCATATAATACAGATACATGTCGTATGTTACCCGTTCGCAACATACCTGAATTCTTCGTTTCCAATTGATGTAGCCTGAAGATATCGGTATAATACTTTATCTACATCAATAACATACTCATTCCAATCAATAAATTCAATTCCGACTTCGAATATGAGTTTCTTGTCGGTTATTCTACTACATATAAGAAATTCAATTTCAAATACATGTTATTCCAGCACTTTGATATTTAGAGATACTGGAACCAGAAGAAATTTACCTCATTCAGAAGACCTCGACGCGACGATCACAAATATATAATTTGTTTCGTGTTTAGACAGCGTTTCGAAGTCGATTTGGACGGGAGAAAATCGAGTTTCTTTCTTTTCTCTCGAAGACTCTGAAATGAAATGAAGAAAATGAACAGCAAAATTGTTCTTATCTTCCCACCGCTCCGGCGCTCGGGCAGTAGAATTCTCGCCCCCGAGCGCGAGAAGTTCTGCCCCCGAGTTTCAAATGCACCGCTCTCGGGCGGTCACAAATTACCGCGCGGGCGCGGCATGTTCTGTCCGAGAATACACCTTATCCCACATTGGCGCTCGGGCGGTCATTTTCTACCGCCCAGGCGCCACATTTTCTATACCAAATGTTGGTTTTGGTATTATATGGGCGTCCGACTTTTCTAATCGAGTTCCTACAACGTCAATTTATATTCAATATTCATTTTCTCATTTCAATGTCATGATATACATATACATAATCACATGACAATTTCATAAATTATCGACAATCAACATCAAATTTACGATAATTTGATACACGGTCCTTATATTTCTCCCCCTCTTAAAAGATTTCGTCCTCGAAATCTCAAACATCTCTATATACATAACCTTGGCAAATATACATATGTCACCAGTTATAGTACATATCAAAACTAAAATCAGTAAACGGATCGGAATACATCGAATACAATGGAACAGATGGACTAGCATCAAATAAATGTGGATATGAATCTCGCATTTTGCTTTCCAACTCCCACGTCGACTCTTCCACACCATGCCGTGTTCATTGCACTCGTACTAGAGGAATCGATTTATTTCGCAATATCTTTTCCTTTCGATCCATAATGCGAATAGGTTGTCCAACATAGGAAAGAGAAGGATCCAGTTCAACTTCGTCAGGTGCAAGAACATGTGATGGATCTGGTTCATATTTTCTCAGCATAGAAACATGAAACACATCATGAATGACAGATAGAGCTGGTGGCAATGCCAATCGATACGCCAGATCGCCAACTCGATCCAGAATCTCGTATGGACCAACATAACGAGGAGATAATTTCCCTCGCATGCCAAATGGAACAGTGCCTCTGAAGGAAGATATTTTCAAAAATACTCTGTCACCTTTCTTGAATTCCAAGGGTCGTCTTCGTTTATTCGCATAACTCGTTTGACGATCCTGAGCAGCTTTCATCCGCTGCCGAATCAACTGAACCTTATCATTCATTTCCTGTATCATTTCAGGTCCAGTCAATTGTCTATCAGCAATTTCATCCCAGAATAACGGTGATCTACATCATCTCCCATATAGAGCTTCAAACAGTGCCATACCAATACTCGTTTGAAAGCTATTATTATAAGAAAATTCAACCAGTGGTAAGGCATCTTGCCATCCCATCCTGAAGTCCATCACAACACCACGCTACATATCTTCTAACGTTTGAATTGTACGCTCGTTCTGGCCATCAGTTTGAGGATGATAAGCAGTACTCATAGCCAAACGCATACCCATCGCTTCCTGAAAACTACCCCAGAATTTAGAAGCAAACCTGGGATCACGATCAGATACAATTGAGACTGGAACACCGTGCAGTCTCACCATATTCTCAATGTATAACCGGGTCATTCTCTGAAAAGGATAAGTCCGTTCATACAGAATAAAATGCGCTGATTTCGAAAGCCGATCAATAATCACCCAAATAGCATCACAGCCCTTGGGCGAACGAGGTAAATGAGTCACAAATTCCATAGCAATATGTTCCCAATTCCATTTCGGGATTTCGAGACTATTGAGTAATCCTCCAGGTTTCATTCTCTCGGCTTTCACTTGTTGGCAGACAAGGAAGGCATTTCGAAATAAACTCAGCAATGTCCTTCTTCATACATTTCCACCAGAATTGAGGTCTCACTGTCCAATACATCTTTCGACCTCCAGGGTGAATACTGTATTTGCTACAGTGTGCTTTTCGAAGAAGGGCAGATTTCAAATCAGAATCATTGGGAACTACCAGCCGACCATTAACTCGTAAAGAACCATCAGAAGAAATCTGGAATCCAGACTGATGTCCAGCAGATACAATTTCTTTCGACTTTTGGATCTGAGCATTGCTTCGTTGGGCCATTCGTATTTTCGATATCAAATTCGGCTCAATTTGCAATGCTGAGACAGTGACAGAATTTCAATTCGAGTGAAAAGTCCAGCCAAAAGTAGATATTGTTAGAGTAGGTGCCCGTCGAGCCAAGTGTTGGCCGAGTGTTCACAATGAAACTCTATGTATAAAAAATCTTTATTTTAATAATATTTGAAATTATTATTTTGGCACATCTTTATCTGTATACACATGCTAGTTGCATAGATAAAGTTCTTGAATATACAAATAGTAGAAAGAATATGAGATGCTCATATGATGAGTATCATGAAACTCATATTTGGAATACTGTATATTCTAAACAGTTCCTAGTCGATTCAGCCGCCGCTAAGAAGGATATAGGCCGCTCGAGTTCGAGACTAGTATCTGCGATGTGAGTACCATGTTTCATTGGTAAGGGACATTGTAATGTCTGAGCATGCAGATAGGTGCTTCTTGTAGAGTGCACTGAACAACCCTCCATAAAGGACTTTCCAAGTGGTTCTCACTTATCGAGTGGAAAATTCCTAGTTTATTGTTGTACACCATTAGTCCTTATGACCCGGGATAACATTGAGACTCTATGTGCTAGAATTACACTTTGACTTGTTTACCGACTCTCATGGGGTCATCAGGTGGCGAGGTTGTGTGTTCTTGAAAAGGGATCGGTTACGGTGACTGGAAACGCAACGGAAGCATAAAATTTTTCGATTTAACATGCAAAATTTCGGCCACCATGATTAAAGTGTAGCAAATACAATAAAAAAACATAATGACATTCAAGTGTGTTTAGAAATGTACCTATCAATCTTAAAAGATTGATGATGGCTCCAACATAGTTGATATACAACTAAGCTCTTCAATGGCAAGACAATCTTCAAGCTTCTTTTGAGCCCACCTTGCTCAAATATTAAGCCCACCACCAACTATCTAGAACCACTCTAATTTTGCACTAAAAAAATTAGAGCATCTTTCAAAGAGAAGTGCATTTCTTCCTCAACACTTGAAGAACAAAATGAAGAGAATATTGGAGAGAAAAATTGAGAGGAATTCGGCCATGGTAGTGTGTGGGAGGAGAGAAGGAAGACTAGTCTTGGTTGGGGGAAAAGGTGTTCCAAAAAGTTGCATGCCATGCCTTGAAAACTCAAAAAGTAGTCTCCCAACCTTTCACCTCCCATGCATGCATATTATATGGTTTTTAACAAATTAAAAACCATGGACTAAATTTAATTATCTCAACCATCAGGTGGCAAGGTTGGGTGTTCTGTCGAAACATATAGGAGTCGATGCATTGTAGTCGGGGATTCACCATTTACCTTCGGGTATGGATATCCTATGTGTTCTTATGTGGATGTAGGTTGAAATCTCTGATCAGAGTATGGTGGTAATTATGAAAGGGGTTTCATAGATTACACCATCGATGCAACTACGACATGACACATAGTATCGATTCATTGACTACTCTCGATAAACCAATGGTTGTCGAATCGGTCGGGATATATGAGTTGAAGGGACCTTACTGTACGCTAACCATAATTGAATGGTTCTTGCAGGCACTATCATTTCATACCTAGGGAATCATGTAAGCGATACTGCTAGGCGTTTAACATGATTGGTTGGGTACTATCAGACTTGAGTTCTGACGTTCTTGTTATCAAGGAGTTGATAAGTAAGAATGGAGCAATTGGGGTATGCTCATATAAGGACATGTTTAGTCCGAATCACATGGAGATGTGAAACCACGACGAGTTGTATCAATGAACCATTGAGGGCCACACAAGTACTAGCTTTTTAGATCCCGTTGAGAAGTAATATAGTTCAATGTGTTGAACGGCTTATAAATGAGTTTATAAGCTTAAGGAAAAATAGAAGTATGACTTCTATGAGGGAAATGTAACTTCTAATTTATGGAATTGTTCCTAAATTAAAAGTTGGCCAAATAGATAATGTATTTGAAAATTGTGATTTTCATAAACATTATTATGGACTAAATTAAATTAATTCAAGTGTTGAATTAATTAAACACTAGTGGGCCTAGTAGAGTCCAAATAATTAAATTAATTCAAGTGTTGAATTAATTAAATCATATTGAGTCTTGTAGAGCCCAATAGTAAAATAATTATTCAACTAGTGACTTGAGTAAATTCAAGTAATGTTTAATTAGTCTCAAATTGTTTGAGATAATTAAATTAAGTCCATGGATTTTTAATTGTTAAAAATCAAATACAAATGCATGCATGGGAGGTGAAGAGTTGGGAGACAACTTTTTGTTTAACCAAGGCATGACATGCAAGAGTTGTACATTACTTTTTCACACACCAAGAAAACTCTCCTCCCTCTCTCCTCTCCTTCCCTTGGCTGAATTTTCTCCTTATTTTTCTTAAAAATTTTTGCTTATTCATTTTATGAATTGATAGCAAACTTCTCAAAAAAAAATGCCTTACATTTTCTAGTGCAAGTGTAAGGTGGATCTTCCTAGTTGGTGGTGGGCTTGATTTTAAAGGAAGGACTCAAGAACAAGGAGAGCTTGAAGATTTATCTTGCCATTGAAGAGCTAATGATGCAAACGTGGTTGATCAAGCACCAAAGAAAGCATGGGAGTCGTTGGAGTTTCCCGAAGGACCTATAACGAGGGGACGAAGCAAGAAGTTTAAAGATGCACTTCAAGGACTCATGATGAGCTATCAAGGAAGTCCTACAAGTTGGATGTCTAAATTAGAGGAGGTTGGGAATCATGGGAATGATATTGGAGGTCTTTGGAATTTAATTCAAGGTCAATTGCCGCAGCAGGACTGCACCCGCGCTATGTTATACATTGCACCCGCGTTCCATAATGATCAAAGTGAAGAAAATCCCCGAAGCAATACCGCACCCGCGGTCTAACATGAACTGCACCCGCGGTGCAAGAGTGCACCCGCGCTCCTACAAGGACCGCACCCGCGGTCTTGTAAAAAAAAAAAAAAAAAAAATTTTTTTTTTTTTTTTTTTTTTTTTTTTTTTTTTTCGAAGCCTGACCGCACCCGCGGTCTTTCAACAGCGCACCCGCGGTCCTTTAGTGCACTTCCGTGTCAAAGTTTCTAATTATCTCATTTAAGCTTTTCACACTAATTTTCTTGTATTTTATTGCTTATATAATTGATGTATTAGACTTGAACGAAATTAATCATTGAAGATATATAAAATTGCATTGAGTTCTCTCAATCTTGCAAGGCTTTTGTGCTTTGTGTTTATCAAAATCAAACTTATCAAAGATTTCATCTTTGTGGCGTTTGTCGATTGTTCTTCGCACGGATTGTCAAAACAAGTTCTTTGAAGGTTCGTTCGAGATTCAATTGTTATCATCGTTGATATTTGTTGCTAAGATTTAATATCTTAGAGGTGAATATCACAAATCTTTACTTGTTTCAAAAGATCGGGACAACAAATCGATCCTTGTTTGATATTGAGTTGAGGGTGCGATTTCTATATTCGTGCTTGCCTTTCATTCGTACGAGGATTCGTATCATTTGGTATCAGAGCTTAGGCTCATTGATTCAAGTAAGTTATCCTTTTTTTTTTTTTTTTTTTTTGTGTTCAGATCTGTTTAAAAAAAAATTATTGTTCTGTTTCAGATCTGTGTTATATTGTTGTTTCTATTGTCATATCTATCAAAAACAAAAACAAAAATTCGATCTGTATCAAATCTGTGTTATCCTTTCGTTTCTGTGTCCAGATTTGTGTTATCCTTTGTTCTGCCTTAAGATCTGTGTTATTTTCTATCATCCTTTGTCATTCTTGAATCTAGAATTTTCGAAAATTTGTGTATCATCGTTCTTGTTATTGTGCAGTCCAAGTGAGACAGTTGCGAGTGTCCACGAAGTGAATCTTTTTGTTTGATAAAAAAAAAATACAAAGATTGAGCACACCTTTGAGAGAAAAATCAAATTTGAGTGGAAAAATCATTTGAGTGCGAGAGCTATTTCTTTGGAGTGATCGTGAGAATTTGGGTGAGGAAAATCTTTTATTTCTACTAACGTTTTATTGCAGGTATAAAATCTGAAATTAAAATGGAGAAGGAAGTAGGAGAGAGTTCGAACCAGGGGTTGTCTAAGGTTCAAATGGAGGCGTTATTTGGGCATTTTAGTAGAATGTTGAGGGTTGAGTTGGATCCTTTATATGAGAGATTGGATAGGCTTGAAGTTAGTACGAGTGAAAATAAATCTAAGCCTAAAGGTTTGGGTAGAGTGGATGAAGAAGAGGATGATTATGAGTTGGAAGGAGAAGAGGAGAGTCAAAACGAGAATTGGGGTAGAAGCGGAAGAGGTAGAGGATTTGGTAGGGGAAGAAGAGAAGCCTTACGTGGGAGGTACGATGATGAGAATAAGGAAGATAATAACATAGGTAGCATTAAGATGAAAATTCCATCGTTCAATGGTAAGTCGGATCCAGAGGCTTATTTAGAATGGGAAAAGCGAGTTGAATTTGTGTTTGATTGTCACCATTATTCCGAACAAAAGAAGGTTAGGTTGGCCGTGGTTGAATTTGTTGATTATGCACTTATTTGGTGGGATCAATTAGTGACCACTAAGAGGAGATGCAATGAGAGGCCTATAGAAACTTGGGCGGAGATGAAAAGCATAATGAGGAAAAGGTTTGTACCAAATCACTACTATAGAGAAGTGTTTAAGAAGTTACAAACTTTGAGACAAGGTGTGAAGAGTGTTGAGGACTACTATAAAGAGTTGGAAGTAGTCATGATTAGAGCAAACATTGAGGAGGATAGTGAGGCTACTATGGCTCGTTTTCTGTGTGGTTTGAACAGGGAAATTCAAGACCAAGTGGAGCTTAGACATTACTTGGATCTAGATGAAATGGTGCAGATGGCGATTAAAGTGGAGCAACAACACAAGAGGAGAGGAGTTGGTCGTACCACACAAACTGGGAATACATCAACACCTTGGCGTTCCAACGTTGTTAAACGTGAAGAAAGCAAAGCAGTGGTTAAGCCCAAAGTTGACATTAAACAGGAGGCGCCTAAGCAAGGAGTGCAAGGTAAACCTGAAACTCCTATTAATCGTTCTAGAGATATTAAATGTTTTAGGTGTCAAGGAGTTGGACATATTGCTAGTCAATGTCCCAATAAAAGGGTGATGGTGTTGAATAATTATGGGGAGTATGAATCTCATAGTGAGGGAGATGATGGAGAGGATGAAGATGAGATGCCTGAATTAGAGGATCCTGATGAGGGATATGAGGCAGTTGTGGGAGAAGCGTTAGTGACTAGGCGTATAATGAGTACCCAAGTCAAGGAAGAAGAAACTAACCAAAGGGAAAACTTATTCCATACTAGGTGTTTTGTCAATGGCAAGGTTTGCAATCTTATTATAGATGGAGGAAGTTGTACCAATGTTGCTAGTCTTGAGATGGTTGAAAAATTGAGCTTGCCTACTTTGAAACATCCCCAACCATATAGGCTACAATGGTTGAATGACTGTGCCGAAGTGAAGGTGAACAAACAAGTTTTGGTTGCGTTTTCGATTGGGAAGTATATTGATGAGGTGTTGTGTGATGTGGTGCCAATGCATGCTTGTCATATTTTGTTAGGGAGACCATGGCAATATGATAGGCAAGTGACACATGATGGGTTTAGAAATAAATATTCTTTTGTACTCAAGAAAGAACCCATTGTTTTACTTCCTTTGTCCCCAAAGCAAGTGTTGGAGGACCAATTGAAAAAGAAGAAAAGAGATGAGGCCGAAAGAAAGAGTGAATTAAAAAGTGAGATGGCCTTTGAAAAGAAAAATGAAATGGCTAAAAACAAAAGTGATAAAAAAATTGAGATAGCCATACAAAAGAAAAATGAGGAAAAAGAAAATGAGAGGAAAGAGGCCAAAAAGAAAACATATATGGCCCAAAAGAGTGAGTTGAAGCAATTGATGCACACACATGAACCACTTGTGTTGATTGTTTATAAGGAGATCCTCCTTAACACAAGTGATATAGCCGGGTCCCTTCCGAGCATTGTAATTTCACTTTTGCAGGAATTTGAAGATGTATTTCCGGAGGAGCTACCTCAAGGATTACCACCATTGAGGGGGATTGAGCACCAAATTGATTTGGTACCCGGAAGTGTATTGCCAAATCGTCCAGCTTACAGAAGCAATCCGGAGGAGACTAAGGAGCTACAACTACAGGTAAGTGAGTTGTTAGATAGGGGTTTTGTGCGTGAGTCCATGTCTCCTTGTGCTGTACCTGTTTTACTAGTTCCTAAGAAAGATGGTTCATGGCGTATGTGCGTGGATTGTAGGGCAATTAATAACATAACCATCAAGTATAGGCATCCCATACCTAGACTAGATGATATGTTAGATGAGTTGCATGGTGCATGTATTTTTAGTAAGATTGATTTGAAAAGTGGTTATCATCAAATTAGAATGAGGGAAGGTGATGAGTGGAAAACGGCATTTAAAACCAAGTATGGGTTATATGAGTGGATGGTCATGCCTTTTGGCTTAACTAATGCTCCTAGTACCTTTATGAGGTTGATGAATCATGTTTTGCGTGCTTACATAGGAAAATTTGTTGTGGTTTATTTTGATGATATTCTTGTGTATAGCAAAGATTTAGAAGAGCATGTTGAGCATTTGAGACTTGTACTGATGACACTTAGGGATGAACATTTATATGCTAATCTTAAGAAATGTGATTTTTGTACAAGCAAGCTTGTTTTTCTAGGTTTTGTGGTAAGTTCACAGGGGATACAAGTGGATGACGACAAGGTAAGTGCTATTCGAGATTGGCCAACACCTGCTAATGTTAGTCAAGTTCGAAGCTTTCATGGTCTTGCAAGCTTCTATAGGAGGTTTGTAAAAGATTTTAGCACATTGGCGGCACCGATGACCGCGGTGATTAAGAAGCACGTTCCATTCCATTGGGGCGAGGAGCAAGAGAAGTCTTTTAATATTATTAAACAAAAATTAATAAATGCGCCTTTACTTGTTTTGCCTGATTTTTCTAATACTTTTGAAATTGAATGTGATGCTTCAGGTGTAGGAATTGGTGGTGTTTTGATGCAAGGAGGACGGCCGGTGGCATACTTTAGTGAGAAGCTCAATGGAGCAGCACTGAACTATCCAACGTATGACAAGGAGTTGTACGCGCTTGTGAGGACCTTGGAGGTGTGGCAACACTACTTGAGACCTAAAGAGTTTGTGATTCACACGGATCATGAGTCTCTTAAGCACCTTAAGGGACAACAGAAGTTGAATAAGCGGCATGCTAAATGGGTGGCATTCATAGGTACATTTCCCTACATAATCAAATACAAACATGGTAAGGATAATGTAGTGGCTGACGCACTATCACGGAGGTACGTATTAATCTCTACCTTGGATTCGAAAATCTTGGGATTTGAACATATGAAAGAGTTGTATTTGTTGGATGAGGATTTTAAGGAGATATTTGAAACATGTATGCATGGTCCACATGATAAATTTTATTTGCATAATGGGTTTTTATTTAGAGAAGATAGATTGTGCATTCCTAAGTCATCAATTCGTGAATTACTTGTGAGGGAGGCACATGGTGGAGGTTTAATGGGGCATTTTGGTGTGGCTAAAACTTTGAGTTGTTTGCATGAGCATTTTTATTGGCCACATATGAAACGTGATGTTGAACGTGTTTGTGAAAAATGCATTACTTGTAGACAAGCTAAGTCTAGAACACAACCACATGGCTTGTATACACCACTTCCCGTCCCTAGTGAACCTTGGGTTGATATTTCTATGGACTTTGTTTTGGGGTTGCCTAGGACAAAGAAGGGGAGGGATTCAATATTTGTTGTTGTTGACAGATTCTCTAAAATGGCACATTTTATTGCTTGTCACAAAACTGATGATGCATCAAACATTGCAGATTTGTTCTTTAAGGAAGTCGTTAGGTTGCATGGTATGCCTAGGACAATTGTGTCTGATCGTGATGTTAAATTCTTAAGTTACTTTTGGAAAACCTTGTGGGCTAAACTTGGCACGAAACTGATGTTTTCTACTACATGTCATCCTCAAACGGATGGACAAACTGAAGTTGTTAACCGAACTCTAGGAACACTTTTGCGTGCTATCATTAAGAAGAACTTAAAGAATTGGGAGGATTGTTTACCATTTGTTGAGTTTGCTTATAATCGTTGCGTGCATTCTACTACAAATTATTCACCATTTGAAATTGTATATGGTTTTAATCCTTTGACTCCGTTGGATTTGATGTCTTTACCTGTGAGTGACAGGTTGAACATGGATGGCCAGAAGAAAGCTGAATTCGTTAGAAGTTTGCATGAGAAGGTCAAGGATAACATCGAGAAGAAGAATTTACAATACACGAAGCAAGCCAACAAGGGAAGGAAAAAGATGGTTTTTGAAAAGGGAGATTGGGTGTGGTTGCACTTAAGGAAGGAAAGATTTCCAGAGAAGCGACGTTCAAAGCTTTTACCTAGGGGTGATGGACCATTTCAAGTAATTGAAAGGATCAACGACAATGCATATAAACTTGATCTGCCAGGTGAGTACAATGTCAGTTCTACTTTTAATGTTAGTGATCTTTCGTTGTTTGATGTAGGAGATGATCAAGATTTGAGGACAAATCCTTTTCAAGAAGGGGAGAATGATGCAAACGTGGTTGATCAAGCACCAAAGAAAGCATGGGAGTCGTTGGAGTTTCCCGAAGGACCTATAACGAGGGGACGAAGCAAGAAGTTTAAAGATGCACTTCAAGGACTCATGATGAGCTATCAAGGAAGTCCTACAAGTTGGATGTCTAAATTAGAGGAGGTTGGGAATCATGGGAATGATATTGGAGGTCTTTGGAATTTAATTCAAGGTCAATTGCCGCAGCAGGACTGCACCCGCGCTATGTTATACATTGCACCCGCGTTCCATAATGATCAAAGTGAAGAAAATCCCCGAAGCAATACCGCACCCGCGGTCTAACATGAACCGCACCCGCGGTGCAAGAGTGCACCCGCGCTCCTACAAGGACCGCACCCGCGGTCTTGTAAAAAAAAAAAAAAAAAAATTTTTTTTTTTTTTTTTTTTTTTTTTTTCGAAGCCTGACCGCACCCGCGGTCTTTCAACAGCGCACCCGCGGTCCTTTAGTGCACTTCCGTGTCAAAGTTTCTAATTATCTCATTTAAGCTTTTCACACTAATTTTCTTGTATTTTATTGCTTATATAATTGATGTATTAGACTTGAACGAAATTAATCATTGAAGATATATAAAATTGCATTGAGTTCTCTCAATCTTGCAAGGCTTTTGTGCTTTGTGTTTATCAAAATCAAACTTATCAAAGATTTCATCTTTGTGGCGTTTGTCGATTGTTCTTCGCACGGATTGTCAAAACAAGTTCTTTGAAGGTTCGTTCGAGATTCAATTGTTATCATCGTTGATATTTGTTGCTAAGATTTAATATCTTAGAGGTGAATATCACAAATCTTTACTTGTTTCAAAAGATCGGGACAACAAATCGATCCTTGTTTGATATTGAGTTGAGGGTGCGATTTCTATATTCGTGCTTGCCTTTCATTCGTACGAGGATTCGTATCAGCTAAGGTGTTTACACCTTAGTTGGAGCTATCATCAATCTTGTAAGATTGATAGGTACATTTCTATGAACACCCTATGTATGATATTTTGGTGTTTTGTATATGTTACATAGTAGTACATGTGGTGTTCAAATTTTTACTTAATATTTTCAGTTTTATGCCCTGGAAAAGATTTTTGAATTTCTGTTGCGCATTTGAACCCTAAAATCGATCCCTTTCAAGTGGTATCATGAGCTAAGGGTACTAGTTTTTGTAGCATATACATGATATTATATTAAGATTGATTTCTAACCGCATGAGAATGAAATTTTTGCAACAAAATCAAGAATTTTTGGGCACGGTTTTGGGCAGCATGTTGCTGCCCATTTCGGGCAGCTTGGGCTGCTCGAGGGGCTGCCCATTTTGGGAAGCAAGGGCAGCCTGAGGGGCTGCCCGAACAGCCCCATCTTTTAAATAAAAAATATAAAAAAAATTTGAATGTTGGCCGGAATCCGGCGAAGGAGCTCCGGCGACGGCGATGGCGACTAGGGTTTTCAAAAGGTGTTTTGAAATATCAAAGTGCCATGGGCCTTGAGTTGTTGGGGCATTGGATGGCTAACATATTTGTGATTTTTAAATGTGCCAAAATGTTTTTGGTGAAAAATGATTTTTTGGACCCTTAAGTTTAAATCTACTAAAGTTGCAAATATTTTCTCATAAAATATATAATTGTAGTTAGAATTTAGTTATTTATATTAAAGGTGATTTACAAGAAATTCGGTTATAAATAAATTAATTAGAAAATAGACAAAGGTGTTTGTATACTTTGTTAATTTAGTTTATAATCGTGGCGGTTAGTGATTGGATCAAGATATATAATATTGGATCAATTAATTATTATGATAATTAATTGATGGTGTATGATATGTGATATTTTGCATGAAGGATGATCAAAAGCCCAAGTCCAATTTGCTAGGTGTATGCTAGGATATTTTGTGTTGAATGATTGTAATAATTATCAAATTTCAAGTGGGCTTGGTTTATGGTCCGTTCCCACCCCATGAGATGTATCCCTATTTTCCATGGATATTTATTTGTAAATATTAGTATAAGGGATGATCAAGATTAGAAGATGGTGGCCATGATGATTATGAAGATCGAAGACATTTAAATCTTGGAAGCTAATGTAATAGTTGAATTTGCATCCCTTGCATTACCCTAGGATTGGACCTAGGCCCGTGTTTAGCTCACACGGGCCATTAGTATTGGGGCGATTGATCATCCTTGTTTTGTTTACTGTTTATAGTATATGCATGATATGCTATAAATAATATGCATGTGCGTTATTATTATGATAATAACAAAGTTGCATGAATCCGGCAAACATACGATCAAACATGGCGAGCTTTCAAATAAAATTAATGATGAGACCTTTCAAAATTAAAAACCCTCATTTTGAATAAGATTCAAAATTAATATCAAGCCCGAAAAGGAGAATTATAAATTTGTTTATAATTTCCATGTCTTCCATCGACAATGGGTGCATGATGAACGCTACCCGTGCTCGGGGCTCGGCTCATATTATTGGGGGGCCCTGGGTGCCGGAAAGCTGTGACATCCATTGACATGGTGATGTGAACTACGTGAAAATCTCATGATTTCGGCTCATATTATTGGGGGAACTCATGGCGAGCGTCCATTAAGGTTCAACATCGATGGGTAAGGCTTGACACGTGAAGATGAACAACGTAATATTATTGGGACCTAATCAAACGTGAGACAAAAGTTTACGTAGAGGGTTGCATGGAGATGCAATTGGAAACTACCTTTTAGGAATTGTGATTGGCTGATATTATTCGGGATCATAATTCGCTAATTGGACCCTACGTATTTACTGAGGAAAGGAGTTTCCCGTTTTCACTAGAGGGTAGTGAAAGATGTCAAAACAGTAGGAGTAAACATTTATAAAGTAAAAGTCCTTACTTTATATCTTATTAAATATTTTAAAATAGTCATTAACATTTATCTATTTTACTTTTCAATACTTTATGACAATGTCTTCGATTCGCAATTCGCTATATGTAATACTCGACAAACACGTATTAATCAAACCTAATTACCTCAATTGGCTAAGAAATCTGAAAAATCGTCTTGAATTCGGAAAGGATAGCATATACACTGACTGAGTCGCCCCCTTTTGAGGCTTCGACTGACTGCACTCCTGAGGAATTGCAGACTTACAAGGAATGGTGTGACCATGAATTGAAAGCCGGGTGTTGTATGTAGGCTTATATGAAAGATGAGAAGTCGGTTCTTCATGTGGATTCTTCATCTGGTACGAAGATTGGTCCACGTGGGAAGGGAAAGAAGCGTTCTTTCCAACATCCCAAAAAGAACGTGCCCTTGAAGAGGCAATCTCCGAGTTCCGCTGTGGCAGCCATACCAGTAACGGCTGACAAGATTGTTGACATATGTCATCACTGCAAGAAGCCTGGACATTGGAGGCGTAATTGCAGGGAATATCTTGACTAGAAGAGTTCTGGAAACGGCATGTTCTATATTGAGGTAAACATTTCAATTAACTCTACTTCTTGGGTATTGGATACCGGTTGTGATTCACATCTCTGTAATGAGTTACAGATGATGGAAAGAAGTAGGAGACTTAGGGAAGGTGAGACCTTCTTGAGGTTGGGCAATGGAGCAAGAGTTGCTGCCAAGGCCGTGAGAAAATGTTTACTTGTTGTTGAACAATGATTTTAAGTTGATTTTAAGAGATGTTTTGTTTGTACCTGATTTGGTGAAAAACATTATTTCCATTTCTATACTTGATAAAAATGGATATTCTTGCTTATTTAGCAAAGATGTTTGCAATATTTACAAGAATGAATGTTTAATTGGTACTGGAGAACTTGAAAACGATCTCTATAACTTAAAATTGAAAGATATTCCACTGAAAAATGTCCAAACAATAACAACAACAAACAAGCGAAAACAAAATACTCTAAATTCGGCACAATTATGGCATGCTCGATTAGGACATATTTCCCTAAGAAGGATGAAGCTAGTGGGAGTAGGCATGTTTGATATGTCTGATATTAATGCTCTCACGACTTGTGAATCCTGTCTGAAAGGAAAGATGACCAAAATTCCCTTTAAGGGCCATGTGGAGCGAGCCAAAGGGTTCTTGGATTTGATCCATACCGATGTGTGCGGTCCGCTTAACATCACCACTAAGCATGGACATGCCTACTTCATCACCTTTACCAATGACTTTTCGAGGTATGGGTATGTGTATTTGATGAAATACAAGTCTGACGCCTTTAAAATGTTCAAAAAATTCAGAAGTGAAGTAGAGAAACAGTTGGGACGAAGCATCAAGACACTTCGATCGTATCGAGGTGGTGAGTATTTGAGTGCCAAGTTCCAAGAGTATCTTAGGGAGAATGGGATTCTCTCGTAGTGGACTCCGCCTTCTACACCACAGTTGAATGGTGTTTCGGAGCGTCGTAACCGGACTTTGATGGACATGGTTCGGTCTATGATGGGTTTCACGGAGTTGCCGCCATCCAGTTGGGGATATGCGCTTGAGGCAGAGGCACTGTTGTTGAACAATGTCCATTCAAAGGCAGCTGACAAGACACCATATGAGAGATATGGATGGGTAAGCCACCCAAATATTCTTATCTTAGAATATGGGGGTGCTCTGCTTATGTGAAGCAGGTAGTGGGAGATAAATTGGATAGTCGATCCATTTTATATTACTTTGTGAGATATCCAAAGAATTTGGTTGGATACTACTTCTATCATCCCCAAGAAACAAAGGTGTTTGTTTCTAGGAATGCAACCTTTTTGGAAAAGGAATTTCTATTGGATAGAAAACGCGAGATGATAGAACTCGAAGAGGTTCGAGAGACACCCACAATTATAGAACCCACACCCGAAGAGCCAAGAGAGGAGATACAAGCTCCTAGAAGATCCGAGATAGTCTCGAGACCACCTATGAGGGACATGATGAGCCTAACCATGGATGTGATCCAAGGACCTTCAAGGAAGCGTTATCTGATGCCGATTCATCGAAGTGGCTTGAAGCGATGGAATCTGAGATGAATTCCATGCATTCGAACCAAGTGTGGAATCTCGTGGATCAACCTGAGGGAATTGTTCCCATAGGGTGTAAATGGATTTACAAGAGGAAACTTGGCGCGGATGGGAAGGTATTGACCTTCAAGGCGCGATTGGTGGCAAAAGGATATACTCAAAGACATGGAGTTGACTTTGAGGAAACCTTTTCACCAGTTGCAATGTTCAAGTCTATAAGGATATTGCTAGCCATAGCTGCATGGTATGACTATGAGATATGGCATATGGATGTTAAGACAACTTTTCTTAATGGGTATATTAAGGAAGAGATTTATATGTCTCAACTCGAAGGGTTTACATCTATCGGAAGTGAGCATATGGTATGCAAACTTCAAAGATCTATTTATGGTCTAAAGCAGGCATCTAGGAGTTGGAGCCTTAGATTAGATAGTACAATCAAAGAGTTTGGTTTTACTAAGAATCTTGAGGAAACCTGCGTGTATAAGAAGGTCAGTGGGAGTGCTGTGACATTCCTGGTGCTTTATGTTGCTGACATTCTACTCATTGGGAATGATGTAGGAGTGTTGCAATCAACTAAAATATGTTTAGCGAGTAAGTTCTCAATGCAGGACTTGGGTGAAGCATCTTTTGTATTGGGAATACAGATCTATAGAGATAGATCAAAAAGATTGCTTGGTCTCACCCAGTCCACATACATTGATACCATCGTGAAGCGGTTCTCGATGGATGAGTCCAAGAGAGGACATCTACCAATGTGTCATGGCGTGTCCCTATCCAAGTATGTCTCCCAAGACTGATGCCGAGATAGCGGCGATGACAAGCATTCCTTATCCATCTTCGATTGGTAGTATCATGTATGGGATGATATTTTCACGTCCTGACGTGGCTTTCTCACTAAGTGTAGTGAGTAGATATCAATCGAAGCCTGGTCTTCCACATTGCAAAGCTGTGAAAGACATCCTCAAGTATTTGAGGACCAATAAGTTGTTCTTGGTCTATGGGGTGGAGAACTGAAATTGGAAGGCTATACCGACTCTAGCTTCCAAAACGATATCGATGACTCGAAATCAACCTCTGGGTTTGTATTCATGCTCAATGATGTTGCTGTCTCCTGGAAGAGTTCCAAGAAAGACAGTACTGCGGATTCAACCACTGAGGCCAATACATTGCTGCATCAGATGCAGCAAAGGAGGCTGTTTGGATAAGGAATTTCTTCCAAGAGTTGTGCGTCATTCTTAATGGAATTGATCCTTTCCCGGTGTTGTGTGACAACACGGGAGCTATAGCTCAAGCAAAGGATCCAAGGTCTCATCAGAAATCCAAACACGTATTGAGAAAGTACCACATCCTTCGAGTGATTGTGGAAAGGGGAGTAGTGTCGATTGACAAAGTCGGCTCCGCAGATAATGTTGCTGATCCACTAGCTAAGCCTTTACCTGGACCATTATTCGAGAAGCATCATGAATCAATGGATTTGAAGCATATAAGTAGTTGGCTCTAGTGCAAGTGGGAGATTGTTAGAGTTGGTGCCCGTCGAGCCAAGTGTTGGCCGAGTGTTCACAATGAAACTATATGTATAAACAATCTTTATTTTAATAATATTTGAAATTATTATTTTGACACATCTTTATCTGTATACTCATGCTAGTTGCATAGATAAGGTCCTTGAATATACAAATAGTAGAAAGAATATGAGATGCTCGTATGATGAGTATCATGAAACTCATATTTGGAATACTGTATATATTCTAAACAGTTCCTAGTCGATTCAGCCGCCGCTAAGAAGGATATAGGCCGCTCGAGTTCGAGACTAGTATCTGCGATGTGAGTACCATGTTTCATTGGTAGGGGACATTGTGATGTCCGAGAATGCAGATAGGTGCTCCTTGTAGAGTGCACAGAACAACCCTCCATAAAGAACTTTCCAAGTGGTTCTCACTTATCGAGTGGAAAAGTCCTAGTTAATGGTTGTACACCTTTCGTCCTTATGACCCGGAACAACATTGAGACTCTATATGCTAGAATTACACTTTGACTTGTTTACCGACTCTCATGGGGTCATCAGGTGGCGAGGTTGGGTGTTTTATCGAAACTTATAGGAGTCGATACATTGTAGTCGTGGATTCACCACTTACCTTCGGGAATGGATATCCTATATGTTCTCATGCGTATGTAGTTTGAAATCTATGATGAAAATATGGTGGTAATTATGAAAGGGGTTTCATAGATTACACCATCGATGCAACTACGACATGACACATAGTATCGATTCATTGACAACTCTTGATAAACCAATGGTTATCGAATCGGTCGGGATATATGAGTTGAAGGGACCGTACTGTACGCTAACCATAATTGAATGGTTCTTGAAGGCACTATAATTTGATACATAGGGAATCATGTAAGCGATGCTGCTAGGCGTTTAACATGATTGGGTGGGTACTATCAGACTTGAGTTCTGACGTTCTTGTTATCAAAGAGTTGATAAGTAAGAATGGAGCAATTGGGGTATGCTCATATAAGGACATGTTTAGTCCGAATCACATGGAGATGTGAACCCACGGCTAGTTGTATCAATGAACCATTGAGGTCCACACAAGTACTAGCTTTCTAGATCACGTTGAGAAGTAAAATAGTTCAATGTGTTGAACGGCTTATAAATGAGTTTATAAGCATAAGGAAAAATAGAAGTATGACTTCTATGAAGGAAATGTAACTTTTAATTTATGGAATTGTTCCTAAATTAAAATTTGGCCAAATAGATAATGTATTTGATAATTGTGATTTTCATAAACATTATTATGGACTAAATTAAATTAATTCAAGTGTTGAATTAATTAAACACTAGTGGTCCTAGTAGATTCCAAATAATTAAATTAATTCAAGTGTTGAATTAATTAAATCATATTGGGTCTTGTAGAGCCCAATAGTAAAATAATTATTCAACTAGTGACTTGAGTAAATTCAAGTAATGTTTAATTAGTCTCAAATTTGTTTGAGATAATTAAATTAAGTCCATGGATTTTTAATTGTTAAAAATCAAATAAAAATGCATGCATGGGAGGTAAAGAGTTGGGAGACAATTTTTTGTTTAACCAAGGCATGACATGCAAGAGTTGGACATTACTTTTTCACACACCAAGAATACTCTCCTCCCTCTCTCTTTTCTCCTTCCCTTGGCCGAATTTTCTCCTTCTTTTTCTTAAAAATTTTTGCGTATTCATTTGATGAATTGATAGCAAACTTCTCAAAGAAAATGCCTTACATTTTCTAGTGCAAGTGTAAGGTGGATCTTCCTAGTTGGTGGTGGGCTTGATTTTGAAGGAAGGACTCAATAACAAGGAGAGCTTGTAGATTTATTTTGCCATTGAAGAGCTAAGATGTTTACACCTTAGTTGGAGCCATCATCAATCTTTTAAGATTGATATGTACATTTCTATGAACACCCTATGTATGACATTTTAGTGTTTCGCATATGTTACATACTAGTATATGTGGTGTTCCAATTTTTACTTAAAATTTTCGGTTTTATGCCCTAGAAAAGATTTTTGAATTTCCGTTGCGCATTTGAACACCCTAAAATCGATCCCTTTCACATATATCCTTATGTAACTTGGCGACACAAACAGAAGCTAAAACATAATCATACATCTTACGACTTAGGGCATCCGCAGTAGCATTCACCGATCTAGGGTGATATTGAATCTCACAATCAAAGTCCTTCAGGAGATCCATCCACCTGCATTGCCTCATATTCAAATCAGATTGAGAAAAGAGATATTTCAGACTCTTATGGTCCGAATAGATAACAAACTTTTCTCCGTAGAAGTAATGGTGCCAAACCTTCAAAGCAAACACAATGGCAGCCAATTCGAGATCATGAACAGGATAACGTGTTTCATGAGATTTCAATTGACGAGACGCATAAGCAACCACTTTGCCATGTTGCATCAGAACACCGCCCAAACCTTTACCAGACGCATCTATACATACCACAAATCCTCCGGTACCTGAGGGAATAGTAAGCATAGGAGTTGTGGTTAATCTCGTCTTCAATTCAAGAAAACTAGCTTCACATTCATTTGACCAAATGAATCTCTGATTCTTCTGTGTCAGTTGAGCAATAGGTTTAGCTATTTTCAAAAATCCTTCAATAAAACGACGATATAACAAGCTAAACCCATGAAGCTACGGATCTCAGGAACATTCGTAGTTCTTGGCCAATTTAATACAGCTTCGACCTTCGTAGGATCAACAGATATGCCATGTCTCGAAATGACGTAGCCTAGAAATACCACTATTTCCATCCAGAATTCACATTTGGACAATTTAGCATATAAATGTCCATTGCGAAGAGTTTGAAGTATCAGTCTCAAATATTCAGCATGCTCCTTTTTTTGATTTCGAATACACAAGAATATCATCAATAAACACAATAATGAATCGGTCAAGATACTCGGAAGACACGATTCATTAAGTCCATAAAAACAGCAGGAGCATTCGTGAGACCAAAAAGCATAACCAAGAATTCATAGTGGCCATACCTTGTACGAAAAGCAGTCTTAGGCACATCTTCCCCTCGAACACGAACTTGATGATATCCAGATCGAAGATCAATCTTCGAGTATACAGAAGTACCCTGAAACTGATCAAACAAATCATCAATACGAGGAAGTGGGTACTTGTTCTTCACAGTAGCCCGATTCAGTTGCCTATAATCAATACACATTCGCATCGTAACATATTTCTTTCGAACAAATAAAACTGGAGCTCCCCAAGGTGATACACTCGGTCGAATATATCCTTTATCGAGAGGATCCTGTAATTGTTCTTTCAATTCTTTCAACTCCAGAGGTTCCATGCGATAAGGAGCTTTAGAGATAGGCGCAGCCTCCGGCTTAAGATCAATACTAAACTCAACTTCTCGATGAGGAGGAAAATAAGGAATCTCATCGGGAAATACATCTGGGAATTCTTTCGCAACAAGAATCTCCGATAAAGAAGGCTCCTTCTTAGAGACATCAATAGCGTAGATAAGATAACCCTTATCTCAGCTAGTCAAAAGTTGAGACATTTCCAAGGAAGATACCAATGGAATTTTGGCTTGGGAACCCTTGCCATAAAAATTCCACTTAGGTCCATCAATCGGTCGAAATCGAACCACTCCATGAAACCAATCAACAGTAGCTCGATTTGTCGTCAAGATCTCCATGCCAACAATACAATCAAAGTCGTGCATTGGGAGGACAATCAAATTCAGAAATATCACATTATCCTCATATATCAATACACAATTATGCACAACTTTTTCAGACTAAATAATCTTCCCTGCTGGCGTGGCTATCGACAAGGTATCATACAACGGGGTACACTCAATATCGTGAGATGCAACAAATACATGAGATATGAATGAATAAAATGATCCTGTATCAATTAAAACACGTACAGGATAATCGCAAAGAGTGCAAATACCTGCAACCACACCACCAGGAGCTTCTCTCGCCTGATCTTCAGTCATGGTGTACACCCTCACTCAGGGAGGAACTTGGGCACTCTGACCACCTGGTCCTCGATATCGTGGGACACTCGACTGCTGAAAAGAAGGAACATGAACAACAGGTCTCGTCATACCAGGGCCATCTCTAAATACTGGTTGGGGTTGAACAGAAGTCGTACCCCTGTTCGGACATACTCGAGAGAAATGACCTTCCTGCCCACACTGATAACAAGTACCAAACATACCTCGACACTGCTCGATAGTATGTTTACCTCCACTGTGGGGACCCGGACGCTAATCATCCTCGTAATCATCGTTGGGATTTAATTATCAGTTCTGATAAACAGGGTCTAAAATTTTTTTCTTTTTAAAATAAAGTGCGGAAGGTAATGGCATCTACATGATATACATATCTGTATAAAACTACATTTCAGTATAAAGATACAATAATGTACAACAGTCTTTTTAATTAATCTAAGGTTCAACTACTGAAGTTCAAGTAGTAAAATCCAATCTACTGTAAGTCCGGAATCGCCACGCTAAACTCGTCTTCTCTCGTCATCTTCTCGACCCTGATCCAGCCCCACCTGTTGTCATGCACACATACAAAACACGACAACAGCCGGATAACTCCGGTGAGAATAAATCCCAGTATAAAACATGGTAAGCATGTATATAAACAGACTAAATCGTAAAACATGCTATCATGTATAGAAACAATCTATTTCATAATCTATGAACTTAATCAATAAGCATGCAACTCAATTCAGATAAACATGCATATAAACAATCTTAATCATAAAACATGCTAATCCAACTGAAAGCAGTAATGATGGGTCCCATGATCTAGGAGCCACAT
The DNA here is from genome assembly GCF_022965805.1 of Primulina eburnea. NCBI lineage: Eukaryota > Viridiplantae > Streptophyta > Magnoliopsida > Lamiales > Gesneriaceae > Primulina > Primulina eburnea. Next base: position 46,324 of record NW_027331377.1, read on the forward strand.
CCATATAAGCATGAAGTCCTAATCAAATCATGTCTAGACTTGACTCGATCTATAACTCTAGGGATCCCGTTGTGAATAAGACGTCACTGTCTGTCACCTACCCTCCCAATCGAGGTGTTGTATGTCTTATTCCTAGACTTCGGCCTGATCTGTATCCACATCTACAAAGGGGCTGTGATTTTCCCCTAAGCTGGGATATCGCCGAACATCTAGAAGTCAACCTGATCTCCAGACTGTCCTATCTTAATGCATGAATACAAAATCTGTAAACAAGCATAATCATTCTAATGCAATGCCACATGATCTGTAAACAAAGCATAGCAAGATTTGTATACAAGTTCTATAAACAAATCTATACACAATCATAATCATATCAAGATATAAACAATAAAACAAGTATGTGATTTTATTGGGCAACTCAAATGTGATCTCAATTGAGTTGTTTCTTCCCGAATATCACATGAATTATACCTTTGTCGTCCCCGTCCGAGGAAGACGAAGTGTTGAAGTCCAGTCTGTCCATATCCGATCTGAAATGACAATATCGAATACATAGTATCAGTGAATAACTCAATTCACAATCTGTTCTGATCAATACTCAATTCAGTATACAATCTGATCAATATCTGAACAAGATACGATCTGAGTCATATCAATAATATCACGATCTAATCGAAATCATATCTGAATCTGATCAATCTGTTTCCAGCATATGAATATCTAACAAATACATCTTCAGAGATGCTGAAATACAAAACACAGACATACGGTATTCTTTCTTTCGATCTGACTTCACATATCTACTGAATAATCTATCCAGACATACAAGACTAATCATCTCTCTATTCTTCAATCAAGAACAATACAAATCTAGTGTTTAATCTCAATCAATATCTTCTGAAAATCATAACAATTGTATAACCAATCTATTCTTCAATCTGTCTTCGATTATACAATGATCACTACAGAAGAAACACCATATCTGAATCATATTCAGTTCTGACAACATCCTAATTTCAAAACATCGCAAAACGTAACGAAACTTGCGTCCTTGTGTAGATCGTGTCGAGAGGAGCTCAAAACTGAAGTCGGATTTGAATTCTGATAGACAGATCTTCCACAATCGCAAATCGAAAAGGCGTAAGGATTTTCTTCCAAGATTCCGCCTCCTTTCTGCATTTCTGAAGAATAAACGTGCCATCACCTCTATATATACTGCATGCAAAGTCTGAAACGTGGCTTAGTTCTTGCGCGGCACGTCGCACCGCGGGTGCGGTCATATATGCACCGCGGGTGCGGTCCCGTCTCGTCGACTTTATCCAGCTTTCCCGAAGCTTGACCGCGGGTGCGCTGCCTACCAGACTACGGGTGCGGTGTCACAGCGCGGGTGCGCTCCATCTAATACCGCGGGTGCGGTGTGTCTACGGGATTTGTACTTCATTTTCTGCACACGCACCGCGGGGGCGGTCGTGCTAGCACCGCGGGTGCGGTTGTGCAAACTTCTAAGAATTATATTTTTGGTCCGTGCAACCTCCCATAATCTTATCTGATCAATTCCACAAGTCTTGGGACATTACATTAATCTTATCTGATTAATTCTATGACATTTCTTGGGCATTACATTTCTCCCCCTCTTAGATCTGAGTTCGTCCTCGAACTCATACAATCAATTCAGAGATATCAGAAGAAATGCATAATAGAGTTTAAACCAAACTCCCATATCTGATTCCAGTCTGGAATAAGAATTCACTAAGTATAATGTCATAATACTTCTCCAATCCTTCTGACAGAATCAATTTCGCCATGTTGTTTATACAGTCTCCGTATAAACCAATCTACAGCTTATCACAAAACCATACTACCTGTAATTGTTATCATATTTGCTTATCCCAACCCGGGACATAATCAATCTTCATCTTCCAATACCAATTGTCATCATCCGACATTGGTTTCTTAAATCTGTCCATTCTGAACTATCTCAATAACTATTGTCATACAGTAAGTCACACAATGACAATAATCTATATACACTAGTACTAACATCCAGTACTAATGCTCTACAAATATCTGTCAATATCTGGTAATCACGCCCTGACTATCTGTCAATCTGTGAATAATCTGCACAAGTGAGCTTATGATATATTCTATCACAATTACAACTCCATCAAAATCACAATCTGATATCATCTTATTCAATATTCTAATCTATCTGATTATTTCTTTGACATCGATCTATGTCATCTAGTTCTGTTTGTACGTAATCTGGTACAAACTGATAGATATAGATTGAGTTATCTGTCAATCATAATCATATCATATCATAATCTAAAGAAAATGGCGGTAATTTTATTACGAAAACCATAGAAATGTACTCTCATTTCTATTCAGAACTATACAAAATCTGTAATAATCTTCTGATTTCTATCTTTTTGTCTTCTTCTGTTAGCAATTCAGACTTGTCAGTACAATTTCTGCCAACATTTCTGTACAATTCTGTGACAACTGATCTAATCTGTCTATATCACTACTATCTGTTCGAATAACGCACATTCACAACTCTCTGAATGAAAACTGAATCCATAACTGTTCGGTTTTGACGTTATCTGTGACTTCAGATTCGAACCATCCTGTATAAACAATTCAGTTAATAACATAAAATAAAGAAGAAATACCTACATGGTATTCGGCTCTGACTATCAATATCAAAATCTGTAACCAATTCTGAAACATCTGATATCATAAAATAATCAATCTGATACAACACAAAATCACATATCTGTTAATCTGACTGATGTTCTGTTCTGATTATTACAAACAAGTTCTGAACATTCTGATCACATGTCTGACTGTTTACACAGATTCCGAACAGAAAGAACCTACACAGATCTAGTGAGTTTAAGAAAACTCATAAAATAACAAAATCAGGCAACTGTAAATTCTGGCTATCTGACCAATCCAAATTCTGGCTATCTGACCAATACTCATACTGCCCAGATCAACTGCTATATCTTATCTGCAAATAACATATGCTCCCAACAATATAAGATATCGCAAATACTGATGTAGAACAATAACAATACTCAACAGATATATATCAATGAGAGAATAAATAATCAGAATAAGATAATCTGCAAATAATAAATTTCTGACATTTCTGGAATTCTTGATCTTTCTGTCTTAACTGTCTAAATCAATCGATCTTCAGATACTGCATATTCTGAATAAACACTGTATCAATAACTGCATACCGGATTCATACCTGACCCATTTCTGTATACAATGATCATAGTTCTCTGAATATTTAACTCAATCTTCAAATATTCAATATAATCAATTAAATGTTGCAATATTTCAATAAATCATAGATATACCAAGCATAATTTTCAGAATACCTCTGAACATAAAATCTATCAATTCAGAAACAGAACTGAACTATCTTCCAGAGAAATACTCAATCAACTGGATTTCTCAGCTAATGTTCTTTTATATGTCAATTATATCAATTCTGTCAGTCATTCTATACTATGTTCTAATATACCAGCAATACTCGGTATTGATTCAATTCTGAAATCTACCTTTCTGATATCAAACACATCTGACATCTTATCTAGGCAAACACCAGTAAACTATTATATTACTAGCAATTCTATCACTGCTAGACTCGATTTCAATGAATCTATTGCATACATAAGGATACCATCTGTTCCTTTTTGTAATAATCGAGTCATAAACAGTACAATAATTTAAGGAATTCTGGATCTAGAATCCTTACCGGAAAATCTCCGTTTATCAGCCAGATCTGGTCTGAATCTTACCGTTTCTGGCACACATTCTACGATATTTCTGTACTTGTTTAGCATATACATGTCAATACTGCAATCAGAATCATATAACACAAGTACATCACAACCTAGTTCAATCTCAGTCTTATCTAACCGTGGTATATCATGTCACAGAAATCTCTGATATCAACATATTCCTCAACAACCAAGGAATCAATACTACAGTAACCATTAATCCAACAGATATAGCATATCTCCATGCTATTCAATCACAGGTATTCATAAATAATGCATTAGTACATATCAATACCTATGCATATAATCATACAAGTAACAGTACCTGTGGGAATTCTGAGTCTGTTCTTCAGTCATTACCACCAATGACCCTGCTCTTTAAGATCTTCGAAATTGCCTCTGAGGACAAACTTTAGCAAAGTGTCCCGTCTGCTTACAGATATTGCACTTACCAAGCACTCCTTGGCATTGTTCTGTAGAATGTCGCCCTCCACACGTCCTGCAATACACTCCGGTATAGCTCGGACTAGGACTGCTAGAACTAGAGGAATCACTTCCTAACTTCTTGAACTGTTTCTTTTGAATCTTCAATGGTTCTTTCCTCCTATCACTGTTGCTGCCAATCTCAACTCTAGAAGGCAGTTGCTGTGGATTTGATGTTGGAAGATCATACGAGAATCCCTGTTGTCCTATCAGAACCGTTTCTGCTCTTTTGGCCCTATTCAAGGTATCAGCAAAACTACTCGATTGCTTCACATTCACTAATGTACGTATTCCTGGATTTAATCCCTGAATGAACTGACTAGATATAGCATGATCAGTTCTAGCTATAAGAGGGGCAAAACGTAACAAGGTGAAGAACTGTGCTAAGTATTCATCAATACTCATCTGACCCTGTTGTAGGTTTGCAAATTCTGCACTTCTGTCCTCCCTATATGACACGGGGAAGAATCTTTGGTAGAACTCAACCTTAAAAATCTTCCATGAAATCACTGAACGACTCTGCTCTAAAGCTCCTTTGGTGAGTAACCACCATCTTCTGGCAGCTTCGTGCAACTGGTTCTCAATAAGCCTAATTCTACACTCATCTGTGAAATCTAGGAATTCAAATAACATTTCTATTTCTTCAAGCCACTTTTCACAATCTGCTGACGTCTCATTTCCCTTCAGAACCGGCGGCTGAAACGACTGGAACCTCTGTAACTGTGTTTCCATCTGAATTTCTGACACGTCTATCTGAGGTTCTGACCTACCTGTCTGATCATATGAAGTACTGCCTCTTTCTGGAATTCTTCTGGGCGGTACATCTGATTACCAAACATATTAGTAATCTAGTACTACAAATCTGTACCAATCTTTCTCTGATCATGATCATCTTACTGCTGATCATGAATCTGATCTGATTCATACTTAAGAATACATAATACCAATTCCAATCACATAATCAGGTAAACATGTATCTTAAAGCAGTAACACATAATCTCATGCTAGCACATAATGTCAATCAACATTAAATCAATCTCATGCTAGCACACACATGCAAGGAAAGAAAATTCATCTACCCCGCACATTCTCTTCTATCTCAGTCTAAAGGATCTATCAGTTCTGACTATCTCAATCTAAAGGATCTATCGCTCTGATAATCTAAGTCCAAAGGAACTATCGGCTCTGATACCACCTGTTGTGGGGACCCGGACGCTAATCATCCTCGTAATCATCGTTGGGATTTAATTATCAGTTCTGATAAACAGGGTCCAAAATTTTTTTCTTTTTAAAATCAAGTGCGGAAGGTAATGGCATCTACATGATATACATATCTGTATAAAACTACATTTCAGTATAAAGATACAATAATGTACAACAGTCTTTTTAATTAATCTAAGGTTCAACTACTGAAGTTCAAGTAGTAAAATCCAATCTACTGTAAGTCCGGAATCGCCACTCTAAACTCGTCTTCTCTCGTCATCTTCTCGACCCTGATCCAGCCCCACCTGTTTTCATGCACACATACAAAACACGACAACAGCCGGATAACTCCGGTGAGAATAAATCCCAGTATAAAACATGGTAAGCATGTATATAAACAAACTAAATCGTAAAACATACTATCATGTATAGAAACAATCTATTTCATAGTCTATGAACTTAATCAATAAGCATGCAACTCAATTCAGATAAACATGCATATAAACAATCTTAATCATAAAACATGCTAATCCAACTGAAAGCAGTAATGATGGGTCCCATGATCTAGGAGCCACATCCATATAAGCATGAAGTCCTAATCAAATCATGTCTAGACTTGACTCGATCTATAACTCTAGGGATCCCGTTGTGAATAAGACGTCACTGTCTGTCACCTACCCTCCCAATCGAGGTGTTGTATGTCTTATTCCTAGACTTCGGCCTGATCTGTATCCACATCTACAAAGGGGCGGTGATCTTCCCCTAAGCTGGGATATCGCCGAACATCTAGAAGTCTGCCTGATCTCCAGACTTTCCTATCTTAATGCATGAATACAAAATCTGTAAACAAGCATAATTATTCTAATGCAATGCCACATGATCTGTAAACAAAGCATAGCAATATTTGTATACAAGTTCTATAAACAAATCTATACACAATCATAATCATATCAAGATATAATCAATAAAACAAGTATGTGATTTTATTGGGCAACTCAAATGTGATCTCAATTGAGTTGTTTCTTCCCGAATATCACATGAATTATACCTTTGTCGTCCCCGTCCGAGGAAGACGAAGTGTTGAAGTCCAGTCTGTCCATATCCGATCTGAAATGACAATATCGAATACATAGTATCAGTGAATAACTCAATTCACAATCTGTTCTGATCAATACTCAATTCAGTATACAATCTGATCAATATCTGAACAAGATACAATCTGAGTCATATCAATAATATCACGATCTAATCGAAATCATATCTGAATCTGATCAATCTGTTTCCAGCATATGAATATCTAACAAATACATCTTCAGAGATGCTGAAATACAAAACACAGACATACGGTATTCTTTCTTTCGATCTGACTTCACATATCTACTGAATAATCTATCCAGACATACAAGACTAATCATCTCTCTATTCTTCAATCAAGAACAATACAAATCTAGTGTTTAATCTCAATCAATATCTTCTGAAAATCATAACAATTGTATAACCAATCTATTCTTCAATCTGTCTTCGATTATACAATGATCACTACAGCAGAAACACTATATCTGAAACATATTCAGTTCTGACAACATCCTAATTTCAAAACATCGCAAAACGTAACGAAACTTACGTCCTTGTGTAGCTCGTGTCGAGAGGAGCTCAAAACTGAAGTCGGATTTGAATTCTGATAGACAGATCTTCCACAATCGCAAATCGAAAAGGCGTAAGGATTTTCTTCCAAGATTCCGCCTCCTTTCTGCATTTTCTGAAGAATAAACGTGCCATCACCTCTATATATACTGCATGCAAAGTCTGAAACGTGGCTTAGTTCTTGCGCGGCACGTCGCACCGCGGGTGCGGTCATATATGCACCGCGGGTGCGGTCCCGTCTCGTCGACTTTATCTAGCTTTCCCGAAGCTTGACCGCAGGTGCGCTGCCTACAAGACTGCGGGTGCGGTGTCACAGCGCGGGTGCGCTCCATCTAATACCGCGGGTGCGGTGTGTCTACGGGATTTGTACTTCATTTTCTGCACACGCACCGCGGGGGCGGTCGTGCTAGCACCGCGGGTGCGGTTGTGCAAACTTCTAAGAATTATATTTTTGGTCCGTGCAACCTCCCATAATCTTATCTGATCAATTCCACAAGTCTTGGGACATTACATTAATCTTATCTGATTAATTCTATGACATTTCTTGGGCATTACATCCACAATGGATACAATAGATAGCAATCACAGGACTCCCTCTTTGTGATCCACTGGAGCTCGAAGAAGATGAGAAACCAGAACCAGTCTTCTTAAACTTCTTACCTCTCGGTCACAAAGTAGGCTGCTGAGCTGACACTGGAGGGGGAGGAGGACACTGTGGGCCTCCCCGCCTAAGTCCAGCCTCGGCTGCCTTAGCTCGTTCAACTGCCTCTGCGTAGCTTGTAACATACCGTACTTTTACTATTTAAAATTTGCGGAAAAATTAAAAATTTTCTTAAATAAACATGAACGTTCAAAATTCGATAAAATAACTGTATGTCTCAAATTCTCGCAACGAAAGATCTAAAATAAATTTGACAAAAGTGTTTGAACATTTCAATAAAGACTTAAAAACATGGGCGGTCCTCGGGTTTAGCCTATCGCTCAGTCAAAGACTGCTCCTTGGTCTCCACCTCCTGTCTCCTCATAAACATCCTCACCTGCATCGATCAAGTGTATTGAGTCTAAAGACTCAACATGTATAAACTGGAGATAAAGAGTACTACGTAATAAAATCCACATATAACTTTAAAATAGAACATACATACTTTAAACTTGAACTTGCATGACAAAACTTGAACATACGTACATACATACTTAGACGTGCCATAAACTTTTCTTAAACATGCTTGTATACTTGAACATACATGGCTTCATCATTTTGCGTAGAGGATGTTTCAATTCAAGTGACCCATAACATAATTTGCCTGATCAGACTAAACCATAGTATTGGGATGACAGGGACGTATCCACTGCCACATACATGAGATCCCCGTTCATAATTTAACGGGCTGAATGGTCCAAGTTCATAATTTAACGCTTTCCAATCACGATCTGAACCCGTTAATAATTTAACGGGCGGAGTGGTCCTCGGCCACGTTCACCGACTTCCAAACCCATTCATAATTTGGTCACAAGACAATTAGCATACCTCAAAAACTTGAAATATTTTCTTTTGCACGTCAACATACTTACTTGGCGTTGGGGGATTTGTTGGACTTCGATTGGGGCCGTTGCTGCACATACTAACCATGAATTTACAATACTTAACTTGCATTGCTTAGACGTAGGTACACATGCTCACCACCAAACTCCATAAATAACTTAAGACGTTCTAAAACACTCGGGAATTGACGACATTTAAATCAATGTACTAAACCATCACAAGAAATCCCAAAGCAAACGTTTAACTTTTCCCAAAACATGAAGTACATGGACCCCGGGTCCGGGTCCGCGTCCGGGCATGGGTCCGTATGTGTGCGCAATGAAAGTACCAAAAAAAGGAAGGGACACGGACCCCGTGCCCAGGTCCGGCTCCGGGTCCATGTAGACTCGGTAAAAATACACTTCGAAGGATACAAAGGCACGGACCCCGTGCCCTGGTCCGTGTGGGGGTCAGTGTACTTTCGGAAAAAGGACAATCAAGAAGAAACAAAGACACGGACCCCGTGCCAAGGTCCATGTCTTCTCGTTGGACACGAACTCATGAAAATCCTGTACATGTCATGCTTACATTCTAGACTTGTTCGTACGGACCATGAACCTGTTAGAGTAGGTGCCCGTCGAGCCAAGTGTTGGCCGAGTGTTCACAATGAAACTCTATGTATAAGCAATCTTTATTTTAGTAATATTTGATATTATTATTTTGGCACATCTTTATCTGTATACCCATGCTAGTTGCATAGATAAAGCCCTTGAATATACAAATGGTAGAAAGAATATGAGATGCTCATATGATGAGTATCATGAAACTCATATTTGTAATACTGTAAATTCTAAACGGTTCCTAGTCGATTCAGCCGCCACTAAGAAGGATATAGGCCGCTCGAGTTCGAGACTAGTATCTGCGATGTGAGTACCATGTTTCATTGGTAGAGGACATTGTGATGTCCGAACATGCAGATAGGTGCTCCTTGTTGAGTGCACTGAACAACCCTCCATAAAAGGACTTTCCAAGTGGTTCTCACTTATCGAGTGGAAACGTCCTAGTTTATGGTTGTACACCATTAGTCCTTATGACCCGGGACAACATTGAGACTCTATGTGCTAGAATTACACTTTGACTAGTTTACCGACTCTCATGGGGTCATCAGGTGGCAAGGTTGGGTGTCCTGTCGAAACACTTAGGAGTCGATGCATTGTAGTCGGGGATTCACCGCTTACCTTCGGGTATGGATATCCTATGTGTTATCATGTGTATGTAGGTTGAAATCTCTGGCCAGAGTATGGTTGTAATTATGAAAGGGGTTTCATAGATTACACCATCGATGCAACTACGACATGACACATAGTATTGATTCATTGACAACTCTCGATAAACCAATGGTTTTCGAATCGGTCGGGATATATGAGTTGAAGGGACCGTACTGTACGCTAACCATAATTGAATGGTTCTTGCAGGCACTATCATTTGATACCTAGGGAATCATGTAAGCGATGCTGCTAGGCGTTTAACATGATTGGTTGAGTACTATCAGACTTGAGTTCTGACGTTCTTGTTATCAAGGTGTTGATAAATAAGAATGGAGCAATTGGGGTATGCTCATATAAGGACATGTTTAGTCCGAATCACATAGAGATATGAACCCACGGCTAGTTATATCAGTGAACCATTGAGGGCCACACAAGTACTAGCTTTCTAGATCCCGTTGAGAAGTAAAAATAGTTCAATGTGTTGAACGGATTATAAAGGAGTTTATAAGCGTAAGGAAAAATTAGAAGTATGACTTCTGTAAAGGAGAAACTAGTTCAATGTGTTGAACGACTTATAAATGAGTTTATAAGTGTAAAGGAAAATAGAAGTATGACTTCTATGAGAGAAATGTAAATTTTAATTTATGGAAGTGTTCCTAAATTAAAAGTTGGCCAATTGAATAATGTATTTGAAAATTGTGATTTTCATAAACATTATTATGGACTAAATTAAATTAATTCAAGTGTTGAATTAATTAAACACTAGTGGACCTAGTAGAGTCCAAATAATTAAATTAATTCAAGTGTTGAATTAATTAAATTATATTGAGTCTTGTAGAGCTCAATTTAAATTAATTATTGAACTAGTGGGACTTGGGTAAATTCAAGTAATGTTTAATTAGTCTCAAATATGTTTGAGATAATTAAATTTAGTCCATGGTTTTTAATTGTTAAAAACCATATAAAATGCATGCATGGGAGGTGAAAGGTTGGGAGACAACTTTTTGTATAACCAAGGCTTGGCATGCAACCTTTTTACTTTAACTTTTCCCACAACCAAAAAAAATGTCTCTCCTTCTCTCCTAGGATGAATAGTGCCGAAAATACTATTCATTTTCTCTCTCACATTTTTGTTCTTCAATTGTTAAAAACACTACACTTCTCTTTGAAAAATCCTCATATTTTTCTAGTGCAAAATATGAGGAGATCTACCTAGTTAGTGGTGGGCCTAATTTGAAGGAAAGATTTCAAGAACAAGGAAAGCTTGTAGAGGGTCTTGCCATTCAAGAGCTTAGTTGTTTGACAACTAAGTTGGAGCCATAATCAATCTCTTGAGATTGATAGGTACATTTCTAAACACAATATGAATGTCATTTTTGTGTTTTATTGTATTTGCTACACAAAGAACATGGTGGCCGAAATATTGTATGTAAAATTCGATTTTTTGAACTTCCGTTGCACTTCCGGTCACCGTAACCGATCCCCTTTCAGAACCGACACCTCGAGACACATCCTAGCATGCTAAAACATAGAACCAACTTCATACAAGCACCCAAAGCAATGACGTCCACTTACGACACATACAATTCAAAAACGTGGCAATTGACACTAAATCGGTTCCTACGACTTCTAGTGTATTCGAGTGCCTATCAACGCCGAACGACATGTAAAATAACAATCAAACATCATACTGATCATACCTAGATGCAACAACGATCACCCATCGATTCCAAACGAAGCCTGCCACAATAAAGTCTCAAAAACATATCAATACATAATTTTCTGAAAAATGCAGTTTGAGCAGTCCAACGAAAACGGTCATAACTCACTCATTTTTATCCAAATATTTCGAATTTTATATCAAATCGAAGGTATCAAAAAGTTATACAATTTTCAAGCTGAAAGTTTTCTCAGATTCACGACCGAAAAATCGCAGTATTTGAAAATACAGTAAAAACGAGTTTCAGATCTAAAATTTTTCTCAAAACTGATCCAAACCCTTTTCTGCTCAAACGTTGAATGTCATTGATAAGCACAAATTATATAGCATTTTAGGGATTTTATTTTGTCATATTCGTGCTTATCTGGCATTTTTTATTCCAAGTCTCGCGCTTAATTCGTCTCATTATGGTTATTTGCAGGTTTGACCAAAAGATAGTGAAAGCCAAAGGAATGAAAGAAATGTCAAGCTCGCAGTGCCATGTCACGAAATACCCGGAAAAATAGGAAAGCTTCACAAGAGAGAACCCGGACCCAAAGACGGACACCGTCTAAGGGTCCGTGCACATCAACCCCCAAAGAAGAGAAAAGCCGAGTCTACACGGACCTGTAACCGGACCCCTACACGGGGTCCGTGTCCTTCACCATCCGAGAATCGATTTTACAGAGTCTACATGGACCCCAGGACGGACCTATACACGGGGTCCGTGTCCACCATTCGGGAAGAATTCTTGGGCAGAGTCTACACGGACCCTTTCCCGGATGCAAGCACGGGGTCCGTTTATGTAATATTAGAATGAGATCCTGCGAAGATTTGCTCGTGAATTTGAAGAGGAATAAAAGAGGAAAACCTAGACATTTTAAGGGGTTGTTGAATATTCGAGAGACAGCCGACTTTTGGAGGAAAAAGGCGCAAGTTTTGACACTTTTGAAGATGGCGACGACTGGGAAAAACGAGAGGAAAATCATCACACTTTACACGCAAGATCCGCGCCCGTCATTGAGATTTCTCTTCTCTTTTATTTTCTTATTTTTAGACATGAATTCAAACATTAAATTTGATTTTAGTTTTGAATTTATGGAGTAGTTTTTCTTGTGATCGGGACCACGATAGGGACAAACGACTGATTTTGTTTATTCGTTGGATGGTTTGATTCATAAATTATTTTATGTTATTGATTAATGTTTGCGTAATTTTCGTGCTTTTAATTTGGCAAATTATTTTCATGTTTGTCGTTCGATTTTGACTCGAAAGGGAATAGATTGAATTTAGCTTCAAAAATATTAATCAACACACGGTTAAACCGACTAGAAATAGTATTCGGTTTCAGTGTGTGATTTTAGGCGACAGCTGTAATTCTATCGTTGATGCATGCGTTTTCGTTTAATTAAATTCAATTAGAAATAATTGGACTGGTTAATGAAAACAAGATTATAAATTCTAGAAATAAATTTATAATTAAATTAGAGGATTACATCGTGACTTCGAATAATTGATAGTCGAATAATTACAGTGCTTGAATTTAATCAGAGTTTGTTACCGTTGTGTATTCCCGATCATTCTATTTAAATTTGAAAATCCCACGTTCCAATCTTCTCTGATGTTTGATTTAGTCATTAATTTCGCATAAATTAGTTTAAAATTTTACTTAGTTGAAATAATAATCAAATCGCTCGTTATTGTTTGCCTAGATTAAATAAAATAATTAAATCTTTGTAATTAAAAAATAGTCTCTGTGGGATCGATACTTGGACTGTTCGTCCATTTACTATAACTTGACCTAGTCCGCTTGCTAGAATTAATCCCAACCGAATTTGCCGATCAAGTTTTTGACGCCGTTGCCGGGGACTATTTATTTGATATTAGGATAAATTATTCGTTTGAGACTAGGCTTTTATTCTTAGTTTTAAATCTTTCATTCTTTCTTTAGCATTTTAATTAGATTAACTTTGTTTCAGCTTTTCATACTCTTTTGGAGCTTCAATCTTGCACTTTAATTTTGATTTCAGGGGTTAGCTCGTGTTATATGAGCCGTGCTCAAGACGTCAGGAATCTAGTGCCACTTGATCTTGAGATTGAAAGCACTCTCCGCAGTATCCGCAGAGCTCGAAGGAACAACGACTTAACCCTGGAGTTTGAATCTGAAGCATAATCTGAAATAGACCGTAAACCAGAGGTTGAGGAAATGGCCGGAGAATAGGATAATCGGACGCTGATGGAACTTCATCGACCCGCATTCGGAGGTTATGGGTCTAGTATTGTGCGTCCCACAATACAGGCTAATACATTTGAGCTTAAACCGGGCATCATCCAGATGATCCAACTTCAAGTCAAATTTGGAGGATCACCTTCCGAAGACCCTAATGCACATCTGGAAAACTTTCTGTCAATCTGTGACACAATCAAGTGCAATGGGGTGAGGACTGATGCCATTCGACTCAGATTATTCCCATTCTCCCTACAAGGAGAGGCTATGGAGTGGCTTCGAGACCTTCCAGCTGGCTCTATCACGACTTGGGAAGGATTGGTCGAGTTCTTTATGCACAGGTATTTTCCCCCAACTAAGATTACATAGTTAAGAAATGAAATTACATCATTTAGACAGAGAGATGGGGAATCACTGAATTCAGCATGGGCGAGTTTCAAGAAAATGTTAAGGATGTGCCCGAGACATGGCTTTTCAATAGGCCAACAGGTTGAGACATTCTATTATGGAGTAGATCCTTCTGTGAGATCTATGCTCGATGCGGCAGCAAACGGAAGCTTGTACAGGAAAACGGCAACCGCAGCGCTCGAAATCTTATCTAATATGGCAGAGAGCAATGTGGGTTGGCAAGACAACCGCAGGGAAAAGAAGGTAGGATTTCTAGAGATGGACGCTTTGACAGCGATCACAACAAAGCTTGACGGGTTGACACATCAGATGGCACAGTTACAGGCAAATAAATCAATACTAGTCAAACCGGTGCATAATATTCAGGGAAGTACTGAAACAGTTGGTGGATCATCTAGTGATATGCCCTTCGCGCCAAATATGTCTTGTGAGGGGATACAGTGCTTTGCAGGAGACTCGGTGAATTATGTGGGAAACCAAGGTCGTCCACAATACAATCCATACAGTTTTTCATATAACCCGGGCTGGAGGAATCATCCGAATTTTGGATGGAAGCAACCTGAAACTTCTGTTGAGCAACTACAGTTTAATCCGCCACAACATCCTACACAGCAAAGACCTCCTCAACAACAACCTAAACCGCCACAAGGTGCAGGACCTTCTATGCCACCTGGTTTCAAGCCACATGATAGAAAGTCGAATCTTGAGGATATGCTTGCCAAGTACATAGCTGGGAATGAGATGAGATGGCAAAACCATGATGCCATGATGCAAAGAGTGGAGACGCAACTAGGGCAGTTAGCGACACAAATGGCTACACGAGCTCCGGGTACACTACCTAGTGACACGGAAAAGAATCCAAAAGGTGTCAATGCTGTCACGGCGACGTCCCTCATAAAGCAAGAATTGATCGATGTTGAAGGAGATGAGAAGGAGAAGAACATATCCAAGCAAGAGTCCAATGACACGAGGGAGAAAGGTAAGTCTCTAAACTCAAACTCGAATATTGATATTAAATCACTCCTCTTTCCCCAAAGAGCAAAGCAACTGCAATTGGATACTCAATTTTCAAAATTTCTTTAGATTTTCAAAAAGCTGCATATAAATATTCCATTTGCAGAAGCTTTAGCTCAAATGCCTTCATATGCAAAATTTCTTAAAGAGATTTTATCAAAAAAGAGGAAATTAGGTGACTTTGAGACAGTTAACCTTTCGGAGGAATGTTCTGCAATTCTACAAAATAAACTCCCTCTAAAGCTTAAGGATCCAGGTAGTTTCTCTATCCCTTGCACTATTGGAACTTCAAATTTCAGTAAAGCTTTGTGTGACTTAGGTGCAAGCATTAACTTAATGCCATACTCTACTTTTGAGAAGTTACAGATAGATGAGGTAAAACCAACTACAATTTCCCTACAATTAGCTGATAGATCAATTAAATATCCTAGGGGAGTTGTAGAAGATGTGTTGGTGAAAGTTCATAAGTTCATATTTCCGGTGGATTTCATTGTGCTAGACATGGAGGAGGATCGAGAGATCCCTCTTATTTTAGGGAGACCATTCTTAGCCACCGGGAAAGCTTTGATAGATGTGCAAAAGGGCGAATTAGTCTTGAGGTTTAATGGAGAGAATGTCATATTCAATGTTTTTCAGTCCATCAAATATTCTAATGATACTTCTGATTGTTTTCGAATTGATGCTACTGATGAGTTTGTTGAGTGTGATTTACAGGGACTGATAGGTGAGGACCCTTTGGAGGTTTGCTTAACTCATTCGTCTCCACAAGAATTGGGAAAACAAGAGCTTGATGAATGTATCTCCTATTTGGAGGCAGGCAGACCGCTGTCGAAAACGGTAAACTCTAGGATTGGGGAGCTTGGGCATGTCCCACGACCTTTAAAATCATCCATCGAATAAGCCCCGATCCTAGAGATGAAACCTCTTCCCTCGCACTTAAAATATCTGTTTTTACTTGATAATGATAAACTTCCAGTGATTGTTTCATCTACTTTGACAGGTAAGGAGGAAGAAAAGTTGTTGTGAGTGTTGAGGGAGAATATCAAAGCCATCGGCTGGAGCATCGCAGACATTAAGGGGATCAGCTCTTCTATGTGTATGCACAAGATTCTGATGGAGGCCGATCACAAGACATCTACTCAACCTCAAAGGCGTCTGAACCCGGCTATGCTAGAAGTGGTGAAGAAAGAGGTGATTAAGCTACTGGACGCAGGTATTATCTACCCGATTTCTGATAGTAGGTGGGTCAGTCCAGTACAGGTTGTTCCAAAGAAAGGTGGGATCACTGTAATGAATTGATTCCCACGAGAACTGTTACAGGGTGGCGGGTTTGCATCGATTATAGAAAACTTAACAACGCCACCCGTAAAGATCATTTCCCCCTCCCGTTTATTGATCAAATGTTGGAAAGGCTAGCTGGCCATTCTTTTTATTGTTTTCTGGATGGTTATTCTGGTTATATGAAAATTCCAATTGACCCTGAAGATCAGGAGAAAACCACTTTTACTTGTCCTTATGGGACATTTGCATATAAACGAATGTCATTCGGTCTATGTAATGCACCAGCGACTTTCCAACGATGCATGATGGCAATTTTTCATGATATGATTGAGGATTTCATTGAGATATTCGTGGATGACTTTTCTGTATTCGGCTCCTCGTTTGATACTTGTTTAATTAACCTGTCTAAGGTTTTGGAGAGATGTGAGGAGTCGAATTTGGTCTTAAATTGGGAAAAATGTCATTTTATGGTGAGAGAGGGAATAGTGTTGGGGCATAAAATTTCTGAAAATGGGATTGAGGTTGATAAGGAAAAGATAGAAGTGATTGAGAAACTCCCAGCCCCAACCAAAATTAGAGGAGTGCGTAGTTTTCTCGGGCATGCGGGATTCTACAGACGTTTTATAAAAGATTTTTCTAGAATTGCCAAGCCTATGACTAATTTACTGATAAAAGAGGTGCCTTTTGATTTTTCTGTCGAGTGTGTGCAGGCATTTCAGATCCTGAAAGAGAAATTGATCAGAGCAACTGTGATGATAGCACCTGACTGGGGGTCGCCATTTGAGGTGATGTGTGATGCAAGCAACACAGCGCTAGGGGCAGCGTTGGGGAAAAAGAGAGAAAAATGTATCCATGTCATCTACTACGCTAGCATGACACTGTCAGCTGCCCAACTGAACTATGCCACTACAGAAAAAGAGCTCCTCGCCGTGGTGTTTGCTTTGGACAAGTTTAGATCATATTTGATAGGGAGTAAAGTTGTCGTGCACACCGACCATTCAGCATTGAAATATCTTATGTCCAAGAAGGATGCAAAACCAAGACTAATTCGCTGGATTCTTCTTTTGCAGGAATTTGACTTGGAAATAATCGATAGGAAGGGCACAGAAAATCAAGTTGCAGACCATCTCTCTCGTTTGGAAAATCCTATTCAAGGAAATGACTTTATTCGAGACGATTTTTCCGGATGAACAACTCTTTGAAATCAACAGTTTACCATGGTATGCCGATTTTGTTAATTATCTATCAAGTAAGTTCATTCCTCCCCACTTTACTTATCAGCAAAAGAAGAAATTTTTTTCCGATTTGAAATATTATTTGTGGGAGGATCCTTATTGTAAGGCTCGAGAATTATCGATACTATTGATGTTGGAATTGTAGAGATAAGAATGCACAATTATGAGATTTTGAGCAGCAGGGCCGAAGCCACACCGCACCCGCGGTGCTAAGACTACCGCACCCGCGGTGTAGGTGACAGAAAGTTGAGGGAAATTTGCGAAGCAACACCGCACCCGCGGTGCGTGCAAGACCGCACCCGCGGTGGTGGGACCGCACCCGCGGTGGTGCAAGCGCCGCACCCGCGGTGATCGAGATTCAGAAAATATTATTGCTGCCGAGAGCACAGCGCACCCGCGCTCTTGAGTTGCCGCACCCGCGGTGCTGCATGCAGAAGTGCCACCTTTGTTTGTGCTTATGACACATGGCATGTATATATATAGAGTCTCATGCTGATTCATTCTTCTCCATTTTCAGTAGAGAGAACCGAGAGCTCCTTCCAAAATTCCTCAAGTTCCTCATGGCTTTGAATTGAGCTTGTACAAAATTCATCCATCCAAATTTTGAGATAAGTAGGGATTATCGATCCTTGCATCGTTGGCTACGAAAGGACGTAAGTTTCTTACATTTCCAGCATGTTTCGAAATTCATATGTTGGAGAAGTTGTGATTTGCTTGAAGATATGTGTTCTTGATATCTTGAGCTTTATATAGTTGCTATCAGATTGATTTTCGGATATCGTATGCTTTTGTTCGAAATTCCAGCATGTGTTATGTGAAGATTTTACAGATTCTAACTGGTGGATTGATGTTTAGATGAGATCATGAGTTGTTGGGATTGATTATGATATTGTTGTGGTGAGATTGTATTATCGGTATCGAAGAAATACGTCGTTATGCCGTCGATTTTATACCGAATGTGATTCTTGAGTTGTACAAGATGGTTGAGTTGTGTTTTGATATATATAGCACATTCATTATCCCATTTCAGATTAATCTTGACAGAGTTGACATTCTGACTTTGAGACTTCGATCGACGATTCGACAAGAAAGGTATAATTCATGTGGTCACGGGATTGCACAACTCGATTCAGATTTGATACGAGTTTCCCTAAATCACATACTAGATTGTTATTACATTGATTATGTAATGCCTTGTTTATTGATTTATATTCGAGTCTTGAGATAGGAGAGATTGGCAGACTTGCCAAAACTAGACGTTTCGGTGTATCGTCGCATAGGAGCAGATTTGCTATATGTGTAGACCCTCGATACAGAGTTGACCGAAGTCTAGGAATAAGACGTACCGTTGCCCCGAGTGGTTGGGTAGGTGACAGACCGTCTTATTCACACCGGGATCCCTAGATTAGAAAAGAGTCGAGTCAAGATTTGAATTGTCGAATACAGATTTGTATTCTACTACATGTTTAGATTTTAATCATGTTACTTGATTTATGCTATGCATTTGTACATGATTTATGAGTTTTATACTGGGATATGTTCTCACCGGAGTTATCCGGCTGTTGTCGTGTCTGTATGTGTGCATGGCAACAGGTGGGGCAGGATCGGGGTCACGAGCTAGATGAGAGATGATGATAGCGTGGAGATCTCGGGCATTGCAGATTACTAGTGGTTTCTTATGGCACTTGTACTACTTATGTTTAGAGTTGTCATTTGAACACTAGTGAATGTTTGTACGAACAGACATGTATGTACATTATGTTGTTTATTTCAGTTAACGACATGTTATGCTATATCTATACATTTGAATTAATGTTAAAAGCAAATTTTTGACCCACATTTTCGAACAAAGATCCAATTAAATCCCAAAAGAATTGAGTTAGAGCCCGGGTCCCCACAACAGGTGGTATCAGAGCAGTAGGTTCTGTAGACTGAGATAGAATAGAATGAGCGGGGTAGATCGAGTCATCTTCCTTGCTTTTGAGATGCTAGCATGACTTATTGCTTTCCCTATTATATGTTGTATTGTTATCTGAATTGATTTACAGCATTTCAAGCCTGAATCAGAACCGATTCTCGATCAGAGGTATATGATCAGAGGAGGGCTGAGACAGATGACATTGATTATGTACTAATCAGTTTGATAATCAGATTTATGCCGCCTAGACGAGTGCCACAGCCAGAGCAGGGTAGCACATCAGGTGCACAGATGGACGTCACCGCTACACCGATGGAGACCTTATTGAAGAGATTCCAGTCTTTCCATCCGCCTACTCTGAAGGGCACAGAGAGTGCAGTAGAGTGCGAGAGCTGGCTTGATGATATCGAGATGCTGTTTGAGTCTTTGGCTTACACTGACGAACGACGTGTGAAGCTGATAGGGCATCAGATGCAAGAGGTTGCAAAGAGCTGGTGGTTGACTACAAAGAGAGCCTTGGAGCACCGAGGCATTGATATTACGTGGAAAGTTTTTAAAGATGAGTTCTATCAGCGCTTCTTCCCCGTCTCCTACCGGAAAGATAAGGGAGCTGAATTTGCGAATCTGAAGCAGGGACAGTGGAACATCGAGGAGTATGTTGCTAAATTTTCTGCATTGCTACGATTTGCACCGCATGTGGCCGGGAACGACGAGGCAGTGGCCGATCAGTTCATCAACGGGCTGAATCCCGATGTCTTTACTTTGGTGAACACGGGACGGCCTAACACTTTTTCAGAGGCACTGAACAGAGCTAAGGGAGCAGAGGCTGGCTTGATCAGGCAGCGAGGGGCTTCCTACGGTGTTCAGGGGCAGAGACCGCCACAACCTACTACCGTACAGTTTCCACCACCTCATCCTCGTTTTGACAGCGGAGCTAGTGGTAGTGGTAAGAAGGAATTTCTAAAGGCTAAGGGCAAGCAGTTTAAGAAATCTGGGAGTAGTTCATCGAGTTCGAGTGGATCTCGACAGAGAGGTCAGGGGTCAGATTATAGTGGCGCATACTGTGGTTCATGCGGAGGGCGACATGCTACGGAGCAGTGTCAAGGAGTTCTGGGACGCTGCAACATCTGTAGGCAACAGGGACATTTCGCCAGAGTTTGTCCCCAGAGGGGTGCACAACGATTCCAGAGCACAGGATCATCAGCACCAGCGCCACAGATGGAGAGACAGGCATCTTCGGTACACTCCTTTCAGCTACCCTCTACACAGACCCAGCAGAGGCCAGGAGGTAGTCAGACGGTGAGTCAGCCTCCTCGACAGCAGGCACGTGTTTTTGCCCTGACAGAGGAGCAGGCGCAGGAGGCGCCAGATGACGTCATTGCAGGTAATTGTTTCCTTTGCGGTTATCCTGCATATGTGTTGATAGACACAGGGGCATCGCATACATTCATATCTGAACATTTTGCATTGAGACATGCATTGCCTGTTGAGTCGATGTCGACAGTAGTGTCTATAGCTTCTCCGTTGGGAAGTGGTTTGATATCTGTGACTACTGTTAGACACTGTATGCTTCAGTTTGAGGGGCATGAGATTGATCTTGATTGTGTAGTACTTGGTTTGGCTGATTTTGATTGTATAGTTGGTATAGACATGTTGACCAAGTACAGGGCCACGGTAGATTGTTTCCACAAGATTGTCAGATTCAGACCCGAAATGACAGACGAGTGGAAATTCTACGGCAAGGGTTCCAGATCTCGGATTCCCTTAGTATCTGCTCTGACTATGAGTAGATTGCTTCAGAGAGGAGCAGAGGGCTTTCTCGTATATTCAGTAGACCTACTGAAGTCGAGCCCAGCATTGGCAGATCTGCCAGTGGTTTGCGAGTTTGCAGATGTTTTTCCTGATGAGATTCCAGGGTTGCCTCCGGTTCGAGAGGTTGATTTTAGCATAGACCTTGTGCCAGGCAGTGTTCCTATTTCGAGAGCTCCGTATAGGATGGCACCGATAGAACTGAAAGAGTTGAAAGCACAGTTGGAAGATCTTTTGTCCAAGGGATATATCAGATCCAGTGTATCACCTTGGGGTGCTCCGGTGTTTTTCGTTAGAAAGAAAGATGGTTCGATGCGACTGTGTATTGATTATAGGCAGTTGAACAAGGCGACCGTGAAGAACAAGTATCCGTTGCCTCGCATCGACGATTTGTTTGATCAGTTACAGGGATCTTCGGTATATTCGAAGATTGATTTGAGATCAGGGTATCATCAACTTAGAGTTAGAGATGTTGATATTCCGAAGACTGCATTCCGAACCAGGTATGGACACTACGAGTTTGTTGTTATGCCTTTCGGTTTGACGAATGCACCAGCGGTGTTTATGAGTTTGATGAACCGTATTTTTCAGAGCTATTTAGATGAATTTGTGATTGTATTTATTGACGACATTTTGGTGTATTCGAAGAGCTTGACCGAGCATGCAGATCACCTGAGGATTGTATTGAAGACTTTGAGGAATGAGCGGTTGTATGCCAAACTGTCCAAATGTGAATTCTGGTTGCGACAGGTTGTCTTCTTGGGGCATATTATATCTGGAGAGGGTATTGCGGTAGATCCGAGTAAAGTTGAGGCTGTGATCAGTTGGCCGAGACCGACTTCTGTGCCAGAGATACGCAGTTTAATGGGTCTAGCCGGGTATTATCGACGTTTTATTCGAGACTTCTCCAGTATAGCGAAGCCGATTACCCAGTTGACACAGAAGAACATGCCATTTGTGTGGTCAGAAGAGTGTGAGAGCAGTTTTGTTGAGCTGAAGAAGAGGCTGACTAGTGCGCCTGTCTTGACAATTCCATCAGGTACAGGTGAGTTCGTTGTATATTGTGATGCATCTCACAGAGGGCTTGGATGTGTTCTTATGCAGCGAGGGCACGTGATAGCATACGCCTCTAGACAGCTAAAGCCGCACGAGACTCGTTACCCGATTCATGATCTTGAATTGGCGGCGATTGTGTTTGCACTTAAGATCTGGCGTCATTATCTGTATGGCGAGAAATTTGAGATCTATTCCGATCATAAGAGCTTGAAGTATCTCTTTTCTCAGTCAGAGTTGAACATGAGGCAGCGACGATGGCTTGATCTGCTGAAAGATTTTGATTGCGAGATCAAGTACCATCCAGGAAAGGCGAATGCAGCGGCAGACGCCTTGAGTCGAAAGGTATGTTCTTTGTCCTTGTCGACTATAGGTGTATCGAGTTTAGTAGAAGATGGTTGCTTGTCTGGATTGACATTTGATACAGAGAGTAGACCGCTGCGACTTGCTGCGATTCAGATTGAGCCAGATCTGATTTCGAGGATCAAAGAAGCACAGAGAACTGATCCGAATGTACAGAGATCGATTGATATGGTCAGAGCTGGTCATATCTCAGAATATCAGGTCAGAGATTCTGTTCTGTATGTGCATAACCGTCTAGTGGTGCCCGATGTTTCAGATTTGAGACGACAGATCATGTCAGAGGCACACTGTAGTCGGTTCAGCATTCATCCTGGTGGCAGAAAGATGTACAATGATTTGAAGACACAATTCTGGTGGAAGCAGATGAAGACAGATATTGCAGAATTTGTGTCTAAATGTC
Organism: Primulina eburnea; assembly: GCF_022965805.1. Taxonomy (NCBI): domain Eukaryota; kingdom Viridiplantae; phylum Streptophyta; class Magnoliopsida; order Lamiales; family Gesneriaceae; genus Primulina; species Primulina eburnea. Next base: position 69,648 of record NW_027331377.1, read on the forward strand.
TGAATTGCCAACAGGTGAAGGCAGAAAGGAAGAAACCCGGAGGTCTACTTCAGAGTTTGTCTGTTCCTGAATGGAAATGGGACCACATTTCCATGGACTTCGTGACGAAGTTACCTCGATCTTCGCGGGGCTGTGACGCGATTTGGGTTGTGATAGACAGACTGACCAAATCAGCGTGTTTTATTCCGTACCGGATGACCTATCGACATGATCAGATGGCCGAGTTGTATGTCAGAGAGGTCGTCAGATTGCACGGTGTGCCGAAGTCGATCGTATCAGATCGTGATCCATGATTCACTTCTCACTTTTGGCACAGCTTGCAGCAGGCTTTGGGTACGACTTTACACCTGAGCACTGCTTATCATCCCCAGACAGACGGACAGTCAGAACGGACTATCTAGACTTTAGAGGATATGCTGAGAGCTGTAGTACTAGACTTTGGTACTAGTTGGCAAGATTCATTGCCGTTGTGTGAGTTTTCATACAACAACAGCTATCAGACGAGCATAGAGATGGCACCGTTCGAAGCTTTATACGGAAAGAAATGCAGATCTCCGTTGTACTGGGATGATATTTCTGAGGTACCAGAGTTAGGGCCTGATATGATTCGTGCGATGACTGAGAAAGTGAAGATCATTCAGAAGAGAATGAAGACGGCACAGGATAGGCAAGCGAAGTACGCCAATATTAGACGTAGACCGTTAGTATTCGAACAGGGAGACAGAGTATTTCTGAAGATTTCACCTTTCAGAGGCGTTGTCAGATTTGGCAAGCGTGGAAAGTTGTCTCCTAGATACGTCGGTCCGTATGAGATCCTTGAGAAGATTGGCGATCGAGCTTACAGACTTGCTCTTCCTCCTTCATTGTCCAGTATACATGACGTTTTTCATGTATCGATGTTGCGTAGATATATGCCAGATGATTCTCATGTCATTCAACCTGACGAAGCCGAGTTAGATCAGACTTTGAGCTACGTCGAGCAACCAATACAGATTTTGGATCGGAAGGAAAAGAAGCTTAGAACCAAGACCATTCCGCTTGTGAAGATTCAGTGGAGTCGTCATGGCATCGAGGAAGCAACTTGGGAGACAGAGTCTGAGATGAGACAGAGGCATCCCGAGCTATTTGTATGATGTGAGTTTTCTTTCAGTTCTAATGTCATTTCTTCCTTTACTATGATTGATTAAGAGGTTTGCGAGTTCGAGGACGAACTCCTGTCTAAGAGGGGGAGAAATGTAAGGCTCGAGAATTATCGATACTATTGATGTTGGAATTGTAGAGATAAGAATGCACAATTATGAGATTTTGAGCAGCAGGGCCGAAGCCACACCGCACCCGCGGTGCTAAGACTACCGCACCCTCGGTGTAGGTGACAGAAAGTTGAGGGAAATTTGCGAAGCAACACCGCACCCGCGGTGCGTGCAAGACCGCACCCGCGGTGGTGGGACCGCACCCGCGGTGGTGCAAGCGCCGCACCCGCGGTGATCGAGATTCAGAAAATATTATTGCTGCCGAGAGCACAGCGCACCCGCGCTCTTGAGTTGCCGCACCCGCGGTGCTGCATGCAGAAGTGCCACCTTTGTTTGTGCTTATGACACATGGCATGTATATATATAGAGTCTCATGCTGATTCATTCTTCTCCATTTTCAGTAGAGAGAACCGAGAGCTCCTTCCAAAATTCCTCAAGTTCCTCATGGCTTTGAATTGAGCTTGTACAAAATTCATCCATCCAAATTTTGAGATAAGTAGGGATTATCGATCCTTGCATCGTTGACTACGAAAGGACGTAAGTTTCTTACATTTCCAGCATGTTTCGAAATTCATATGTTGGAGAAGTTGTGATTTGCTTGAAGATATGTGTTCTTGATATCTTGAGCTTTATATAGTTGCTATCAGATTGATTTTCGGATATCGTATGCTTTTGTTCGAAATTCCAGCATGTGTTATGTGAAGATTTTACAGATTCTAACTGGTGGATTGATGTTTAGATGAGATCATGAGTTGTTGGGATTGATTATGATATTGTTGTGGTGAGATTGTATTATCGGTATCGAAGAAATACGTCGTTATACCGTCGATTTTATACCGAATGTGATTCTTGAGTTGTACAAGATGGTTGAGTTGTGTTTTGATATATATAGCACATTCATTATCCCATTTCAGATTAATCTTGACAGAGTTGACATTCCGACTTTGAGACTTCGATCGACGATTCGACAAGAAAGGTATAATTCATGTGGTCACGGGATTGCACAACTCGATTCAGATTTGATACGAGTTTCCCTAAATCACATACTAGATTGTTATTACATTGATTATGTAATGCCTTGTTTATTGATTTATATTCGAGTCCTGAGATAGGAGAGATTGGCAGACTTGCCAAAACTAGACGTTTCGGTGTATCGTCGCATAGGAGCAGATTTGCTATATGTGTAGACCCTCGATACAGAGTTGACCGAAGTCTAGGAATAAGACGTACCGTTGCCCCGAGTGGTTGGGTAGGTGACAGACCGTCTTATTCACACCGGGATCCCTAGATTAGAAAAGAGTCGAGTCAAGATTTGAATTGTCGAATACAGATTTGTATTCTACTACATGTTTAGATTTTAATCATGTTACTTGATTTATGCTATGCATTTGTACATGATTTATGACATTGCATGCATCCATGTTTTATACTGGGATATGTTCTCACCGGAGTTATCCGGCTGTTGTCGTGTCTGTATGTGTGCATGGCAACAGGTGGGGCAGGATCGGGGTCACGAGCTAGATGAGAGATGATGATAGCGTGGAGATCTCGGGCATTGCAGATTCCTAGTGGTTTCTTATGGCACTTGTACTACTTATGTTTAGAGTTGTCATTTGAACACTAGTGAATGTTTGTACGAACAGACATGTATGTACATTATGTTGTTTATTTCAGTTAACGACATGTTATGCTATATCTATACATTTGAATTAATGTTAAAAGCAAATTTTTGACCCACATTTTCGAACAAAGATCCAATTAAATCCCAAAAGAATTGAGTTAGAGCCCGGGTCCCCACACTTATTTGTTTAGAATATATGCAGACGGTATAATCCGTAGTTGTGTTCCCCAAGAAGAGGTAAGTGAAATTTTGTTTCATTGTCATGCTGGTCCGGCTGGAGGCCACTTTGGGGCAACTAGAACTGCATCCAAAGTCCTCTAGTCCTGTTTTTATTGGCCTACTCTTTTTAAGGATGCACATGAATATGTCACAAAATGTTCAAATTGTCAGCGCACAGGTAATATCTCCAAGAGACATGACTTACCTCTTAATAATATTCTTGTATGTGAATTATTTGATGTATGGAGTATCGATTTCATGGGTCCGTTCCCGATTTCTTTTGGGAACAAGTATTAATTGGTGGCTGTAGACTATGTTTCTAAGTGGGTGGAAGCAATTGCATGCAAAACAAATGATTCTAGGGTTGTCGTTCAATTTCTTATGAAAAATATTTTTTCACGTTTTGGCACACCTAGAGCCATTATTAGCGATATGGGCACTCACTTTTGTAATCGTCAGTTTGATAGTCTGTTGGCTAAGTATGGGGTCCGACATAAGGTGGCAACACCTTATCACCCCCAAACTAGTGGCCAAGTCGAGGTTTCAAACAGAGAACTGAAACGTATTCTTGAGAAGACCGTCGGTGCTTCGAGGAAAGAATGGTCTAGGAAACTCGACGATGCACTGTGGGCATACCGCACTGCTTTTAAAACCCCCATTGGCATGTCTCCTTTTAAATTGCTGAATGGGAAGTCGTGTCACCTACCTGTCGAACTTGAGCTTAAGGCTTACTGGGCTAGTAAATTTTTAAATTTTGATGCTAAAGCCACAGGTGACGAGAGAGTGCTACAACTGAATGAACTGGATGAGTTTAGGTTGGAAGCCTACGAGAATGCCAAGCTTTACAAAGAGAAAACCAAACGTTGGCATGATCAGAACATAGTCCATCGAGAATTTGTGGTGGGACAACTGGTCATGTTATATAATTCTCGCCTGAAATTGATGCCAGGTAAGTTGCGTTCACGGTGGTCAGGTCCATATACTATCACACAAGTTTTCCCTTATGGGACCGTAGAGATCATTAGTGAAGCTACTGGAGTTTTCAAAGTTAATGGACATAGGCTGAAGGTTTATCATGGTGGGACCATACCCGATGAGCCGACCACAGTGGATCTGCAGGATCCAAACTGAATCAAGGGAGTACAGTTAGGCTATCGACTCTAAATTTAGCGCTTACTGGGAGGCAACCCAGTGTTTTATTTTAGTTTTCTTTCTATTTTTGTTTTATGCATTTGTTTAGTGTGCTAATCTCAGTTAATGGTGATCCAGGTAATTCATTCACTAGTGGTGGAATTTCTCAAGTGTGGAAGAATCTATCAGGGCGATCGGTTTCAAAACCTCAAATTGACCAGGGGAGTTTTTGTACAATTCTTGCATCTTGTGTGCTTTATTGAGTGCCAAATTTTTCTTTAGATTTATAGAATTGTACATGCATGGCATAACATTTGGGTTTGGGACGTATTTTTTTAATCAAAAAAAAATTCGTTTTCTAGTCTCGAGTTGGAATTGAATTGTTATTGGAGGCTATTGACCGTAGATTGGCGGTGTTGTCCTCTAAATTCTTGAGTTGGTATTGAGTTGTGCATTATTTTGGTTGTTTGGGATCAATTGAATTGTGTTTCTGAGTTGGGATTGCTGTGATCCTTTGTTTGCCCCTTTGAGTCCGGCCGTTTACATCATCATGCCTCCTCGTCGACTAACCAGTAAGCGTGCACGAAGCGAGGCTTCCTCATCGTCTAGACACGCAAGAGTGCAGTTTGATTCCTCTAGATTCACCTCCCTCGAGAACTCTGAATGGTACTCGGCCCTCCACGGGAACTCCGTAATCGTTGAGCGTTCTATTCATCCGAGGATTGACGCCGAGGTGCCTCTGAGGGCTGAATTCGATAAGTTTGGTTGGGGGCCCCTCTTGGACATCTCCGGCCCATATTACCCTGACTTGATCTGGCAATTTTACGCAAATGTAGAAGAGAAAGAGATCACCGGATTGCCTCACTTGCGTAATTATGTAAAAGGCGTGCCGATTGAGGTGACCAGCACATACTTGGCTGCGATTTTAGGTGTCCCAGATGAAGGGCCGCCGGTGTCCTTCAATCAGTTAGATATCTTCTTCTCGGACATCACTTTTAGGATCCCACAGGCACGGGACCGCCTCCAGTATGATACGACCCCAACCGGATCCCGCTCCAGCGTCCTCCCGACGTCCCTCCCGCTGCTGGATCGTTTGATCTGTTATTTCACTGAGGCCAACATTATTCCGAGGAAGGCAGGCAACAATGAGGTCCGTCATATGGATCTGTACATCATTGATAAGATGTTGAATGGATTGGGGGCAATTCCTGCTATTCCGGTGGCGTCAATTATCATTTCCCATATGCGTTCCGTCGCTCACATTGACCCCACCAAGAATAGAAAGCCGTATGCCCCGTTCCCCATCATCATAGCCCGGATTTTGGCGGCCCATGGTGTCGACTTCACGGGTGAGACATCCTTCCTGCCCACCTCTACCCATATGCTCACTATTCAGGCCATGCAGGGTATGTTCTTCATTTTCGCCAGGGTGCGTGGTATCGTAATCCCGGGAGTCGACATCTCAGTCCTCATCCCCGTGATCCTCCAGTACCTCCCCCTGCACTTGCTGACAGGGCCTGGGAAGCTCATGAGGAGGAAGAAGCGGCATTGCATGTGGGGACCCCGACGCTAATCATCTTCTTAATCATCGTTGGGATTAAATTATTAGTTCTGATAAAACAGGGTCTAAAAATTTTTCTTTTTAAAATGTAAATGCGGAAGGTAATGGCATCTAATAATATACATATCTGTATAAAACTACATTTCAGTATAAGGTACAACACTGTACAACCTAAATCTAAGGTTCAAATACTAATTTCAAGTATTAAAATAAAATCTATCCAAGTCCGGAATCACCACGCTAAACTCGTCTTCTCTCGTCGTCTTCTTGACCCCGATCAAGCCCCACCTGTTGTCATGCACACATACAAAACAATACAACAGCCGGATAACTCCGGTGAGAATAAATCCCAGTATAAAACATGGTAAACATGCATATACACATAATAATTCATGAAACATGCCGTCATGAATAAAATAAATAACAATAGTAATAGAGTTCATCATCTATGAAATCTAATCTAACTAAACATGCAACTCAAATCAGATAAGCATGCATATAACAATCTAAATCATGAAACATGCTGTCATGACCGAAAGCAATAACATGGGTTTCATAGTCTATGAAACCACATCTTTAAACACATGCAGTTCTAGTCAAATCATGTCTAGACTCGACTCAACTATAACTCTAGGGATCCCGGTGTGAATAAGACGTCAATGGCTGTCACCTACCCTCCCAATCGGGGTGACTGTACGTCTTATTCCTAGACTTCGGTCTGAGCTGTATCAACGGATGCAATAGGAGTCAAAGCTGCTCCTAAGCTGAGATACACCGAACATCTAGAAATATGACAATGGCTGTCAAAGACTCTCCTATCTTAGATGCAATGAATATCAATCTATAAACAAACATGCTCATATTCATATCTGAATATGACAATAGTATCATACACTTGAATACAATTCTATAATCAAAGCATAACATATCAAAGTATAATTAACAGTCTAGTATGTGATTTTGTTGGGAAACTCAAAATGAGATCTCACTTGAGTTGTGGCTTCCCAAATATCACATGAATTATACCTTTGTCTTCCCTGTCTGACGAAGACGATGACCTGTACTCAAATCTGTCCATATCCAATCTGAAAAGACAATATTGAATACATAATATCAATGAATAACTCAATTCACAATCTGTTCTGATCAATACTCAATTCAGTATACAATCTGATCAATGTCTGAACAAGATACAATCTGAGTCATATCAATAATATCACAATCTAATCGAAATCATATCTGAATCTGATCAATCTAACTCAGTTGATGTTTCGACGGCATAACAATACAATCTGAATAGCCCCGTCAATCTGAACATCACAAATATAATACTGAAACTCATAATCGGTGTCAATACAATCATACTCTGAATACTAACACAATTCTGATATAGAATCTCAGTCAATATCTTTCAAAAATCATAACAATTACATAAACAGTCTGTTCTTTAATCTGACTTCAATTCTATAATGTCTACGGTAGCAGAAACACCATATTTGATTCATAATCAGTTCTGACAATATCATAATTGCAAAACATGTCTAAACGTAACAAAACTTACGTCCAGTTGTAGCTCACGTCAATAGGAGCTCTGTACCCAAGTCGGATTTAAAATCTAACAGACGGATTTCTCGCAAATTATAAAATAAGCACCGAAGAACCTTTAAGGCTTTTCCCAGCTATTCCTTTCCTTTTTCTGTTTCTGAAGGAATATAAGCTTGTATATATATATATACACACATATATACATACACGTTGTACAAATAAAGCCAAATGTCTTGTTCTTGTTCTGCATGTCCCGCGCTCGGGCGGTCATAAGTTACCGCTCGGGCGCGGCAATTTCTGTCGAGATACTCGGCTGAACATCTCCTGGCGCTCAGGCCGTAATATTCTACCGCTCGGGCGCCAAACATTCTGTCCAAGAAGTAAAATTGGCGCTCGGGCGGTTCTTTTCTGCCGCTCGGGCGCGAGATGTTCGGCCTAACATCTTGAGATGTTTGGTTCAACATCTTGGCTTAAAATAAACCAACTCCCTGCTTCGTCATTTGAGTTCCTATAACCTCAATTCATCACAATCTTGTCAATTAATCAACATCTGATTACAGTAATTAAATCCGGGCATTACATTTCTCCCCCTCTTAGATCTGAGTTCGTCCTCGAACTCGTAAGCAATCAATTCAGATATATCAGAAGAAATGTATATAGAGTTTAAATCAGAACTCATCTCGATGAATCAATTCTGAAATCTTAATCTCATATCAGATTCTATCTCTCAAATAGTTTCTTTGAGATTCTGAGAATCTTACTGTGTTTTCAACAACAGAATAATCTTCGTGCTGAAGTATTCTTCTTTTACGGATCTCCTATTCCAATCTGGAATAAGAATTCAAGAAGCATCATGTCATATACCCCTCAAAATAGTTCTGACAAAATCAATCTCGTAATACTGGCTATACAACATCCGTATAAACCAATCTACAGCTCATCACCTATCAGTACCATCAGCTGTTATCAAATCTGTTTATCTCAAACAAAGGCATATACAATCTTTAGTTTCATATACCAATCGTCATCATCCGACGTTGGTTTCTTAAATATGTCCATTCTGAACTGTCTTAATAGCTATTGTCATACAGTAATTCATACAGTGACAATAAGTCATAATAATTAGTGCTAACATCCAGCACTAAAGCTGTACCAAAGTCTTCTAATATCTGGCTAATACATTCTGACAGTCTGTCAATCTGTAAAACCATCTAAGAGAGAGCTCGTGATATACTCTGTCACACATACAAAATCAATCAATAATCACAATCTGATATATTCTATTGTGGCCTTCTGATTATTCTGACCACTTCTTTGACATCGATCTGTGTCATTTGGTCATGTTTGTACGTTATCTGGTACAAACTGATAGATATAGATTGAACAATCTGTCAATCATAATCATATCATCTTACCCTCTGAAGAAAATGGCGGTAATGTCATTACGAAAGCCATAGAAATGCACTCCCATTTCTATTCAGAAATATACAAATTCTGTAATAATCTTCTGATTCCTATCTTTCTGTCTTCTTCTATTGGCAATTTAGATGTATCAGTATGATTTCTGCCAGCATTTCAGTACCATTTCTGTCCTAACTGATTTAATCTGTCTATAACAAAACTGTCTGTTATCTGAATAAAAACTGAATCCATCACTGTGCATGTCTAACACTATCTGTGATATCTGATTCGAACTATTCGGCACCAACAATCAGTTACTAATATATATTAAAGAAGAAATACCTACCTGGTATTCGGCTCTGACTCTCAATGTCAATTCTGTTATACAATTCTGAAACATTCTAACACATTCTGATCTCATTTCTGAACTGCTGTAACTCTTGAAAATAACTCTGATACAATTGAACTGTATATATTCTCAACGGTTCACAACAATCTGTATCATATACGGATTCAAAACAACAGTAATATCAAATCAGATACAAAATATCAGTAACCTATACAGATCTAGTGAGTTCAGTGAACTCATAAAACAAAGATTTCTGATAAATATCTTCATGTCATCCTGATCAACTGTTATATCACATCTGCAACTGAAATAAGCTTCCAAAAACAATATAAGATATCTCAAATACTGATTTAGAACAATAATACTCAGCAGATATAAAGCAACAGTCGAAAATAATCTGCCAAATCAGATAAAACTACATTTCTGACATTTCTGAAATTTCTGATCTCTCTGATATCGATATCTTATTAATCACTGATTGCAATCTCAACTGTAACAAAATCAATCTGTATACAACTTCAGATAACACATATTCTGAATACAATTTGTTTCAAGCAAGATTCTTATCTGAACAATTTCTGTATACAATCATCACAGTTCTCAGAACATTCAATGTAATCTTCAGATATTCGATTAAATAAATCAAATGCTGCAATTATATCAAAGTCTCATAGATACAATGAGCATAAAATCATCAGAACATCTCTGGAGATACAGACACATGTCAAAGAGAAACACTAAATCAGATGTAACTCCTGGTCGATATTCTTCTACTGATCTTTCAATTCATTCTGTATCATTCTGTACATTCAATGTTATTCTGTGCTGAACTCTAAAACAACACTCAATATCTGATCTGAATTCAATTCTGAAATCTATCTTTCTGATATAAAGCCATTCTAACATCTTATCTAGGCAAACATCAGCCAATTCATACATCATTGGCAAATCTGCCAATGCTAGGCTCGATTTCAGTAAATCTACTGAATACATAAGGATACCATCTGTTCCTTTCTGTATTGATCGAGTCATAGACAACACAGATATCAAAGGAATTCTAAATCTAGAATCCTTATCGTGGTATCTCCACGGATCAGTCATCTCTGATCTAACTCTTACCATTTCTAGCAAAATTCTACAATATGTCTATACTTGTTCAGCATATACATATCAATAATGTGTTCAAATCAGAAAACACAAGTACATCATAATCTATCTCTATTTCATTCTCATCTTACTGTAGTATACAATCTTCTACAGAAATTTCTGATATCAACATTTCCTCAACAAGTAAGGACATCAATACTACAGTACATACAAACCCCACCGATACATCATATATCAATGCAATTCAGTCTAAGATAATCATAGGGAATGCATTAGTATATCTCAATACATATGCAATCTAATCATAAAGAATAGTACCTGTTGTGGATTCTGGTTCTGTTTTTTTTTTCAATTGAACTCTGTTCCCTACAGTCTTCGGGAACGCTTCTGGGGACAGACTTTAGCAAAGTGTCCCGGCTGTCCACAAATATTGCATCTACCAGTCACTCCCTGGCATTGCTCGGTGGAATGTCTCCCTCCGCAACTCCTGCAATACACTCCAGCATGGCTCGGACTAGAACCACTGGAACTCGAGGAATCACCCCTTAACTTCTTGAATGGTTTCTTCCGAGCTTTCAGCAAATCTTGCTTTCCACTCGTACTACCTCGATCAAATCGGAGAGGGGATTGCTGTGTCTGGGGTTGCTTCACACACAACCTCCCTAGCTGTCTAATCAGACTTGCCTCAGCTTTCTTTGCTCTACTCAAGATGTCAGGAAAATGGTAAGGTCGCTGCAGCTTCATAAATGCAACTACCTCCGAATTCAGCCCTCTGATGAACTGATTCACTACAGCTTCATCATTTCTAGCTAAATGAGGAGCAAAATGCAGTAGAGTAGAGAATTTAGCAATATATTGGTCAATATTCAGCTGCCCTTGGCTCAAATTCTCAAACTCTGCTTTCTTGTCCTCTCGGTACGAGACTGAGAAAAATCGTCGATAAAATTTTGTTCTGAATATTTCCCACGAAATCACTGTACCTCTCTGTGCCCACATTCTTCTACTAGTAATCCACCAACTCCTGGCGGCTTCTCGTAACTGATAAGGTACCATTTTAACTCTTTGTTCATCTGTACAATCAAGTAAATCGAACAAGATTTCTATATCATCAAACCAATTCTGACAATCTTCAGATGTCTCGGTACCACTCAGAATCGGCGGCTGTAATAACTCAAATTCTTTCATCTTTTCTTCTAACTGAATTTCTGATACATCTCTCTGTTCAGACGAAGTACTGCCCTTTTTTGAAATTCTTCGCGGAGGTATATCTGAATATCACACAGATTAGTACACAATCTATACAATCTGTCTCAGCCCTCCTCTGATCATATACCTCTGATTCAGACTCGGTTCTGATCCAGGCTTAGTAATTACATGCTGCAATCAACTCAGATAACAAGCAACATGTAATAGGGAAAGCAATAAATCATGCTAGCACACATCATGCAAATCAGCATTGAAATAAATCTCAAGCTAGCAATCACATGCAAGGAAGACAATCCAATCTACCCCGCTCATCCTCTTTTATCTCAGTCTAAAAGATCTATCAACTCTGACTATCTCAATCTAAAGGATCTATCGCTCTGATACCACCTGTTGTGGGGACCCGGACGCTAATCATCTTCTTAATCATCGTTGGGATTAAATTATCAGTTCTGATAAAACAGGGTCTAAAAATTTTTCTTTTTAAAATGTAAATGCGGAAGGTAATGGCATCTAATAATATACATATCTGTATAAAACTACATTTCAGTATAAGGTACAACACTGTACAACCTAAATCTAAGGTTCAAATACTAATTTTAAGTATTAAAATCAAATCTATCCAAGTCCGGAATCACCACGCTAAACTCGTCTTCTCTCGTCGTCTTCTTGACCCCGATCGTACCCCACCTGTTGTCATGCACACATACAAAACAAGACAACAGCCGGATAACTCCGGTGAGAATAAATCCCAGTATAAAACATGGTAAACATGCATATACACATAATAATTCATGAAACATGCCGTCATGAATAAAAGAAATAACAATAGTAATAGAGTTCATCATCTATGAAATCTAATCTAACTAAACATGCAACTCAAATCAGATAAGCATGCATATAACAATCTAAATCATGAAACATGCTGTCATGACCGAAAGCAATAACATGGGTTTCATAGTCTATGAAACCACATCTTTAAACACATGCAGTTCTAGTCAAATCATGTCTAGACTCGACTCAACTATAACTCTAGGGATCCCGGTGTGAATAAGACGTCAATGGCTGTCACCTACCCTCCCAATCGGGGTGACTGTACGTCTTATTCCTAGACTTTGGTCTGAGCTATATCAACGGCTGCAATAGGAGTCAAAGCTGCTCCTAAGCTGAGATACACCGAACATCTAGAAATATGACAATGGTTGTCAAAGACTCTCCTATCTTAGATGCAATGAATATCAATCTATAAACAAACATGCTCATATTCATATCTGAATATGACAATAGTATCATACACTTGAATACAATTCTATAATCAAAGCATAACATATCAAAGTATAATTAACAGTCTAGTATGTGATTTTGTTGGGAAACTCAAAATGAGATCTCATTTGAGTTGTGGCTTCCCAAATATCACATGAATTATACCTTTGTCTTCCCTGTCTGACGAAGACGATGACCTGTACTCAAATCTGTCCATATCCAATCTGAAAAGACAATATTGAATACATAATATCAATGAATAACTCAATTCACAATCTGTTCTGATCAATACTCAATTCAGTATACAATCTGATCAATGTCTGAACAAGATACAATCTGAGTCATCTCAATAATATCAAAATCTAATCGAAATCATATCTGAATCTGATCAATCTAACTCAGTTGATGTTTCGACGGCATAACAATACAATCTGAATAACCCCGTCAATCTGAACATCACAAATATAATACTGAAACTCATAATCGGTGTCAATACAATCATACTCTGAATATAACACAATTCTGATATAGAATCTCAGTCAATATCTTTCAAAAATCATAACAATTACATAAACAGTCTGTTCTTTAATCTGACTTCAATTCTATAATGTCTACGGTAGCAGAAACACCATATCTGATTCATAATCAGTTCTGACAATATCATAATTGCAAAACATGTCTAAACGTAACAAAACTTACGTCCAGTTGTAGCTCACGTCAATAGGAGCTCGGTACCCAAGTCGGATTTAAAATCTAACAGACGGATTTCTCGCAAATTATAAAATAAGCACCGAAGAACCTTTAAGGCTTCTCCCACCTATTCCTTTCCTTTTTCCGTTTCTAAAGGAATATAAGCTTGTATATATATATATACACATATATACATACACGTTGCACAAATAAAGCCAAATGTCTTGTTCTTGTTCTGCATGTCCCGCGCTCGGGCGGTCATAAGTTACCGCTCGGGCGCGGCAATTTCTGTCGAGATACTCGGCTGAACATCTCCTGGCGCTCGGGCGGTAATATTCTACCGCTCGGGCGCCAAACATTCTGTCCAAGAAGTAAAATTGGCGCTCGGGCGGTTCTTTTCTGCCGCTCGGGCGCGAGATGTTCGGCCTAACATCTTGAGATGTTTGGTTCAACATCTTGGCTTAAAATAAACCAATGCCCGGCTTCGTCATTTGAGTTCCTATAACCTCAATTCATCACAATCTTGTCAATTAATCAACATCTGATTACAGTAATTAAATCTCGGGCATTACATTGCATGCCCGAGCTGGCCCTAGAGCTGGTGTACCCCCAAGACCGCGCAACTCGCAAGCCCGGCGTCACTTTTACTCATCCGTACTCGACTGCATGGACGACATCCGAAATCGCTTAGCTCGTATCGAGCAACAGTCGCCCGACACCTATGCCCCACCCTGGGAAAGAGCTACTCTCGATGCATTCATGGACTTAGAGCTGGGGTCAGACGACGAAGAGTAGCTTTACTTTAGACTGTTTGGAGGACTGTATTTATTTTTCTGAACTTCGTCAGTTTGTTCGTATGCTGTTATTGATATGTTGGAACATGCTCTTCACATTTATTATCATTTGGACTTTATTGGAGTGCTTGCATGCTTTATCTATTCCATTTTACGGTTTTTGGTGTACTCGATGTCATTGTTTCAGGATTTGCTGATTTCTACCCCTTCCCACCACTACTCGACATGTAACCAGGGAAGTGTGTTTGTTTTCGCATTCTTGCTACTTCATATTATATCATGTTACACTGAGGGCAGTGTCGTTGTCAAAGTGTGGGGGTGGGTCAGTTTTGTTTCACGTCGGTTCACACACACTTTGTTGGAAACTAAATTCTGGAGTTTGACAAAACATAAAATCAACTAATACATGAAAGCATATTCGGCAGCTGAACATTCAACTAAAATCAGTTGACACAAACTGATCAGTTGAGAACTGATCAGTTAAAACATTCAGCCGAAAACATTAAAGCTTCTCAACTGATGATACCTCGGGAAAGATCATTCAACAGACAAAAAGACATATCAGACAGCAACTGAATGTGGAAAGCCGCACTGCATAGAAAAACGTATTTCGGCTATCGAGATTAATACGCCGTCTTACAATAAATGATGAAGCGGCAATCAAGAACTCTGTCCAAGAAATGATAAGGAGGCAATCAACGGATACGAGAATTCAAAATTACCGTTGAAAGATAAGTCTATAAATATGACTAAAGAGCAGTTGACAAAATAGACGATTGACCAATCTCAAAACTTGCCATTACTCTGTTAAAATCTCTGCTCACACCTATCAGATCTATTCATAGCAATCAAGGCTACAAATTGAGCAATCTAGCACTGTGAAATATTGATAACTCGATAAGTGCTAAGTTCAGTTACTTACAGAGATCATTGTATTATACTAAGAGTTTCAGTTCAGGCAATAGATAAGTCCTAACTGAAGTGGGTCTGTACAAGCGTTGTACTCGATCAAAGTCTTTTAGTGAATATCCTATCCTTGTGATAGAAGGGGTGACGTAGGAGTTATTCAATTCTCCGAACATCCAGAAACATATTGTGTTGTCTTTACTTCAGCTTTTTATTTCCAGTTAGATATTATATCTTTCAATCAGTTTATTTTCCGCAACTGCTTATTCAGTTTAACTGATTGATAATTGACAGACGGGATACTCAGTTCAGTTTGTAACAAAACTGAACTACCTTTTTCGAAAAACATTTAAATTCCTAGAAGTGTTTATTCAACCCCCCCCCCCCCCCCCTTCTAAACACTCCTTAGTCAATAACCGATCCTAACAAGTGGGATCAGAGCGAGGCATATCCTGTCAAAGAATTATCTATCTTCAATCTAATCACTATGTCTTCATTCAATAAGATTCCAATGTTCTCCAGGGAAGATTTTGATGATTGGAAAATCAGAATGCAGGCTCATCTAGCTGCACAAGACGATGACATGTGGTACGTCATAACTGACGGACCCATGAAAATTTTGAAAGCAAACACAGCTGTTGCTATTAATGAAGGGGCACCTCACCGAATTGAAAAGCCTCGAGATGAGTGGACTACAGAGGACAAAAGAAAGGCAAATCTTGACAACATTGCAAAAGACATATTGTATAAGACACTGGACAAAGTAACGTTCAGTAAGATCAAAATGTGCAAAACCGCCAAAGAAATTTGGGAGAAGTTAATTCAACTTTGCGAAGGAAATGATCAAACAAAAGAAAACAAACTTTCAGTTGCTATGCAGAAGTTCGACAACATCAGAATGAAGATGGGAGAAACAATGGATGAGTATGATGAAAGAACAAGCTGTATCATCAACGAACTAAATGCACTTGGAAAAGTGTATACAAATAAAGAAGTAGCGTTGAAAGTAATCAGAGGACTTCCCAAAGAATGGGATGTCAAAACTATGGCAATGAGGGAATCCAAAGATCTTAACAAAGTTGAACTTCATGATTTATTTGCAGATCTAAAAGCATATGAGTTTGAACTTCAAACTCGAGAAGGAGAACCATCTACTCCAGCAGCAACTACTGCCTTGACTGCTGTTAGAAATGAATCAACTGGTTCAGTTGAGAAAACTGCTGATCAGCTGAGCAATGATGCCATGTCTCTATTCATTAAGAAATTTGGAAGATTCATGAGGAAAAATCAAGGAAATTTTCAGAAAAACTACCAAAGAAACAACTCCAGAGAAGAGACTAATGTATGTTTCAACTGTGGCAAATCCGGTCACTTTATTGCCAACTGTCCAAAGCATAAAAAGGATAATCAAATCTCAATTGAAAGAAAGAAAAAGATGTATGAACACAAAAGAAGGTCTAAAGACGAAAAGAAGCCTTACAAGAAGAGACATGAAGTACTTCTAGCTAAAGACAACAAAGCCAAATGGGTAGAAACTGACAGCAAAGAGTCAGATCCAGAAAGCTCTTGCAGTTCAAGTGAGGATGAGGAAGAAGTAACATGTCTAATGGCAGACAACCTAGAAGATCAATCAAGCTGCGAGCAGGTATTTGATTTTAGCTCTATCGATTTTTCACGAGAAGAACTCATCTCAACTCTTCATGACATGGTCAATGAGTATCAAAAGCTTGCTTTATCATTTGAAAAACTCAGAGCAAAGCAAAATGATCCCAAAGACAATAAAACAAAAACTGATGAATCAGTTGAAATGTTGAGTCTGAAAAGGGAGATTGCTGAACTCACTGATGAAAGAAGCAGGAATCAATCAATGATTCAAAAATTGTCGCTTGAAAATACAAAGCTCAATGAGCTCATTCAAGTTTGGAACAAATCATCTAAAACTTTAACTAATATACAGAACTCTCAGAAATCAGTTGATGATAAAACTGGTTTAGGATTCTGTGGTAAAGATGATTTGGCTTCCCAAGATACTCAACCAAAACTGAATATGAACAAAGGGAAATATATTCACTTTGTAAAATCAGTTATGGTACAAAATCAAGAAGAGTCGAGCAAACTGACTGAACAGCCATCTCAGAATATGAATAAAGGCATGAGATGTGGAATTGGATATACTCCAAAGGGTAAGACTGACTCATGGAATCAGCAACCGAAAACTCTCAGCAGGAAATATTCATATGGCTACTCAAACTACTACAATAGTAAGCCAGTTCAGAAAAGAAATCGGCTGAACAATCAGTTGAAAAAGAACAAAACACATGTCACATCATCCACACACTATACACCAAGCACACACAGACAGGGAAGGACTATATGGAATACAACAACAGGACAGTCAGTTAAACTGATTCAAGTCTGGATTCCAAAAGGACTAATCAACTATGGACCCAAATAGAAAAGGGTACCAGAATCTTATTCTGTGTTTAATTGCAGGCAGCAGGAACAAGTATTGGATCAATATGGTATTTGGACAGTGGATGTTCACGACACATGACAGGAGATTCAAACTTATTGTCACAACTGGTCAAATACAATGGTCCAAACATCAGTTTTGGGGATAATTCCAAAGGTAAAACTGTGGGTAAGGGTAAGCTTATCCATGGTAACTTCACCATTAATGATATTTTATTAGTCGAGAATCTTAAGTATAATCTGATAAGCATTAGTCAGTTATGCGATAATGGATTCTCAGTTCAGTTTGACAAACACTCTTGTTCAGTCAAAAACTCAACTGAAGAGATTATTCTAACTCGCAAAAGGTGTGGAAACACCTACAAAGTTAGTTGGAATGATCAACCTTATACACCAGTATGCTTTATTGCGTCTAAATCATCTCAAAACTGGTTGTGGCATAAACGGTTAAATCATTTAAATTTTAAATCTATTGCCTATCTGAGTAAGCATGAACTTGTAACTGGTTTGCCCAAAATAAATTTTTCAAAAGAAAAACTTTGTTCAGCATGTCAGTATGGAAAACAAGTTCGATCCTCTTTCAAAAACAAAGGCTGTAAATCTTCATCCCGATGCTTAGAATTATTGCACATGGATCTCTTTGGTCCAATACCAATCATGAGCTTAGGGGGAATGAAATACACCTTAGTGGTCGTAGATGACTTTTCAAGATTTACTTGGGTTATATTTCTCAAATCCAAAGACCATACTGCTGCACAACTGATTAAACTTTTCAAAAGACTTTTAAATGAAAAATCAGTTGGGATTGATCGAATCAGATCTGATCGAGGAACTGAATTCATCAATCAAACACTTTCAAACTTTTTAGAAAATACTGGAATCAAGCATGAGTTCTCAGCAGCAAGGACACCTCAGCAAAACGGTGTAGCTGAGAGAAGGAATCGGACTCTTAAGGAAGCTGCTAGAACGATGCTTGCTGATTCAAGTATTTCTCAAAGATTTTGGGCAGAAGCAGTAAACACTGCATGCTACACTCAGAACAAATCAATGATTAATAAAAATCACAAGAAAACATCATATGAGATCTGGCATGGAAGAAAAAGCATAATCACTTACTTCAAAATATTTGGCTGTAGATGCTTTATTCATAACAATGGTAAAAATTATCTAAAAGCATTCGATGTCAAATCTGCAGAAGGAATATTCTTGGATATTCATCAGTTAGCATAGCTTACAGAGTATTTAATAAGAAAACTTTGAATGTTGAAGAATCTGCACACGTTGATTTTGACGAAACTGCACTAATCGATAAGCCAACTGATCAAGTTGAGCTAGCTGATCGTTTTACAGATATCAGTCTGGAAGATGATGACTCAGACGAAGATCGTAATAATCAGAATATCTTTCATACACCTGAACCTGAGATATTGGATCAACCAGCTGAATTGGAAGCAAATCTTGACAATCAGTTGATGGAGCAAACTAATGGAAATCAATTATCAACTGAATCAGTTCCAACTGAAACTGAAAACATTCAGTTACCCAACGAAGAATTTGCTGGCTGTGAAGCAACAAATGCTGAATTTAGATGGAAGAAATCACACCCTCCAGAACTGGTAATAGGTAACCCATCTGATCCAGTAAGAACCTAGAAATCAGGTGCTCAATCTATTTATTCATTCAGCTTTTGTATCTCAATTAGAACCAAAGAAAACTGACGAAGCTCTTGCTGACCCTAATTGGATTAATGCAATGCAAGAAGAGCTAAATCAGTTTGTTCATAACAATGTCTGGAACTTAGTTCCAAGACCAGTTTCTAAAACTGTTATAGGTACAAAGTGGGTATACAGGAACAAACTGAACGAAGACGGTTCAGTTGTGCGCAACAAAGCAAGGCTCGTAGAACAAGGCTATAGACAAGAAGAAGGGATATATTATGATGAGACATTTGCACCAGTTGCAAGACTGGAGGCAATCAGAATATTTCTTGCTTATGCATCTTTCAAGAACTTTAAAGTCTATCAAATGGATGTGAAAAGTGCATTCCTAAATGGCCAATTGCAGGAAGAATTCTACGTTGAACAACCTCCAGGTTTTATCAATCATAATTTCCCTGATCATGTTTATTATTTGAACAAGGCATTGTATGGTCTCAAACAAGCTCCACGAGCTTGGTATGAAACCCTATCAAAATTCCTAACTGATCATGATTTTACTGTTGGATCAGTTGATAAGACTCTGTTTAAATTCTCGAAAAATGATCATATCTTACTTGTTCAAATCTACGTTGATGATATTATATTTGGGTCAACTAACCCCAAATTATGCAAGAAATTTGCTAAGTTGATGCAGGAAAAGTTCGAGATGAGCATGATGGGTGAGCTGACATTCTTTCTTGGTTTACAAGTGAAGCAACTGGATTCAGGAACATTTATTAGTCAAAAAAATATACCAAGGAATTGCTGAAGAAATTTGGCATGGAATCTTGTTCAACAGCAAGTACTCCAATGAGCTCATCAGTTAAATTAGATACTGATCAAGGGGGAATATCAGTTGAGACGACACTTTACAGAGGTTTAATAGGTTCTTTATTGTACCTAACTGCTAGTCATACTGATATTATGTTTGCTGTTTGTATATATGCAAGATTTCAAGCTAACCCTAAGCAATCACATTTTTCTGCGGCCAAACGTATCTTGAGATATCTTAAGGGCACGGAAAATGTTGGTTTATGGTACTCTAAAGACTCATCTTTCAATTTAGTTGGCTATTCATATGCAGATTATGCAGGATGCAAGCTTGATCGAAAAAGCACAAGTGGATCATGTCAGTTTCTAGGAGACAGACTGATCTCTTGGTTCAGTAAAAAGCAAACATCCATAGCAACATCCACAACTGAAGCAGAATATCTTGCTGCTGGAAGCTGCTGTGCACAACTGCTTTGGATTCAGCAACAACTGAAAGATTATGGTGTCGATGCAAAGGAGTCACCGATATTGTGTGACAACACAAGTACAATCGCTATAACATATAACCCAGTTCTTCACTCCAGAACCAAGCACATAGATGTCAGACATCACTTCATCAGGGATCATGCACTGAAGAAGAACATCAGATTGGAGTATGTCTCAACGGAACAACAAGAAGCAGACATCTTCACAAAATCACTACCAGAGGCTAAGTTTTCTTATTTTCGAAACATTCTTGGTTTAATTGATTTATCTTAAATATTATTAGAAATATAACTTCTTCAACAAAATTAAAAACAGAAAATAAGAACACAATAAATTAAGAATAATATTTCATTAAGAATACCAACGTTCCCAATTTACTGAAGAAATCATAGATCCAACTGTATCTAGCCATGCTGTGGGGACCCGGGCTCTAACTCAATTCTTTTGGGATTTAATAGGATCTTTGTTCGAAAATGTGGGTCAAAAATTTGCTTTTAACATTAATTCACATGTATAGTCAAAGCATAACATTGTCTTTATAAGAAATAACCAACATAATGTACATACATGTCTGTCGAGTACAACCATACACTAGTGTTTACATACCAACTACAAACATAGGTGATACAAATCTAAATAGAAAACACTAGAAATCTTCCATGCCCGAGATCTCCACGCTATCATCAACCTCTCATCTAGCTCGTGACCCAGATCCTGCCCCACCTGTTGCCATGCACACATACAGACACGACAACAGCCGGATAACTCCGATGAGAACATATCCCAGTATAAAACATGGATGCATGCAATGTCATAATCATGTACAAAAGCATAGCATATATCAAGTAACGTGAATAAAATCTAAACATGTAGAAGAATACAAATCTGTATTCAACATTTAAATCTTGACTCGACTCATTTCTAATCTAGGGATCCCGGTGTGAATAAGACGGTCTGTCACCTACCCAACCACTCGGGGCAACGGTACGTCTTATTCCTAGACTTCGGTCAACTCTGTATCGATGGTCTGCACATAGAGTAAATCTACTCCTATGCGTCGATACACCGAAACGTCTAGTGTTGGCCAATCTGCCAATATCTCCTATCTCAGGACTCGAATATAAATCAATAAACAAAACATTACATAATCAAATGTAATAACAATCTAGTATGTGATTTAGGGAAACTCGTATCAAATCTGAATCGAGTTGTGCAATCCCAAGACCACATGAATTATACATTTCTTGTCGCACTGTCTGTCGAGATCTCGAATCAAATGTCAAACCTGTCACTTCAAATCTGAAATGGCAATGTAGATATACCTTCTATCAATATAGAACACAACTAACTCATACAACTCATATACAAACAATACTTGATTTCGACACAGTTGAACGGCATAACGGCGTAGTCTCGTGATACCGATAACTCAATACTAACATGCTAATTCCAAATCAACTCCCAACATCATTAACATAACAATACCTACACTGAAATCTGCATAATCTCTCCATAATACATGCTGGAAATCGAAACAATAGCATACTATGTTCGAAATTCAATCTGATAACGAATATACTAGGCTCAAGATATCAAGAACACATATTCTACCTCAAATCTGAATTTCTTCCAACATACACAATCTGAATTATGTTGAAATGTAACAAAACTTACATCCTTGAATAGCAACTGATGAGAGGAGTTCATAACCGAAGTCGGATCTAAAATCGGATGGCTAAATCTTGAAAAACTTCAATTCTAATATGAAGGAAACCTCTCACCTTCTTTGGAAATAGCTCTCGGTGCCTTCACTGAAATGGGGAAGAACTAAATCAGCACAAATCATATATATACCATGCCATGAGTCAGCTCAAGAAGAAAGGGTGGCATTTTTGCATGCAGCACCGCGGGTGCGGTGACATAGGAGCGCGGGGGCGCTGTGCTCATGGCACATCTTGCATTTTCCGAAATTATTAGACCGCGGGTGCGGCTCTTGCATGACCGCGGGTGCGGTCTCACCACCGCGGGTGCGGTCCTGTTAGCACCGCGGGTGCGGTGTTGCTTCGCACAAATTCACCAATTTCTTCTCAATGCACCGTGGGTGCGGTATTTTAGCACCGCAGGTGCAGTGTAGCTTCGACCATTCCTTCAAAATTCTCATTTAAATGTCATGCATTCTTGCGGTTTCAAGTCTAGCATCAATAACAACCGACAATTCTCGAGCCTTACACATGCTCTAACCCAATCATTCAACTCATAGATCCGAACTCTGGCAAATGCCCTAGACTTCGAAATTTTATCAACAACATGCCATTCCTTCCACAGCAGTGCCTCTAAAAGACATTTATCCTCCACCAACTCTCTAACATGGCTAACCTCAAAACGAGCAAGATATTTCAGTGCTCTCCGTTCCTGAGCACGAGTAGGAATGACACCACTGTCACTCACATTCTTCAACTCTTGAATTTTTTCCCAGGTTGTCAGTACCTTTTGAAAGACATATTTCTCCATTTTTCTTTTAATTTCAGCTAAACGAGGGGCTGACTGATCAGTCACATGAACATGAGTGCTACTTGCCTGTATCAGAATCAGACATATTGAAAGTTTTACTGATAATATATCCCATTGCGATCACTATTTATAGGAAAATGAAGAAGCCGAAGAGTTTTAAGTCATTAATATGTCTTTCCTATTTACCAAGGTTTTTTAATTATGAGTTAATTATTAATAACTCATATTAGTTTGAATATTATAACCAACTTATTAAAATTAATCCTTTATCAGTTTATTTGTTTATCACAACTGATATCAGTTAGCGTTTAAGTGTTTATATCTCATCGCAGATCATTGTGCACAAAAACAAAATAAAATGACACATTAATCAAAATAAATATTTCATTCATCCATAAATATTTGATAGGATTACATGATCATAAGTTACCTTCACACTAGCTATCCACATGTTCATCCAAGCAGCTAGTGCTGGGGAAGAAGTTTTGCAGAAACTATGTGAAGATGCGATGCTGTTAAGAGTCTCCAACTCCTTACGCAACATCAATTCATAAAGGTGGCCCTCCTTGAAGGCATCCACCTCTGCAGAAATTTTTAAGTGCTCACGCACTTCTCTCAACTGGGCCATCCGCCTAAAGGTGGTGACCCTTCCTGAGTTGTACAGGAGCTCCAGCTCCTGTAATTCTTCCCAGTAGGGAAGACTAGCATAGAAGACCTTGTCTTCTATCGCAGCTTTTTGTGCCTCAAGTGAAACTGGAACGACGCTTGAACTACTTGCTCCTGCCGTTTCTTCTTAAAAGTTTTCTGCTGATACTTGTGACTAACTTTTCAGTCTTATTTATAGGCAAGGACAAGGAAAACGAAAGGACGCTTCTCTCTGTGACGATTGATATGCCAAGCACTATACTCGTCTTTAATCATTACTGTCTATTGCCGTCATTTTTCTTTAATGCATTTATTTAGGGGGAATGATGGTTTAAGAGATTAACTGAGAAGACAGTTGTTAGTGAATTCCAAACTGAAAGGACTCAGTTTTTCCTAACTGATCGTTCAGTTGAAAATTCTACTAATCTTCTCATCAAAGTTAATAAATTAAACCTATTATATTCCAAATCAAATGACGTGACTATCTGCTAAATCATGATGAATTTAAGTTTACAACGTGTACACGTTTTTAACCGCTCAAAATTGCACACACATGGCATGCGTACATTATTTTTTGAAAAACACAAATTATTTACGGACTGACACGTGTCCAAAAATTTGAATAGTCACGAACATATGTACAATTGCCCGCTTCATTTCAGTTCTACTTTTTGATTATTCACAAACTGCCGAAAGTAAGAACAAATATCTTCTCTAAATTTCTCTTTCAGCAAATCACCCAGTACGAAATGACGACTCAGATTCCCGCTTACATGCTTAATGCTATGACAATCAATTTTGGATCCGTTTTATCTTTCGGAGATGATGAGGTCAAAAAGGTGTTTCAAAAACTCGAAAATGCTGGTCTGAGAACATTTCTGGGACAATCATCGCAGGATATATATCCAAAAGAACTTCAAGATTTCTATTCCTCTGGCAAAGTTGACTCAGAAGGTGTCATAAACTCTACTGTTAATGATCAGTTGCTGACTATATCTGAAGATTCTTTTGGGGAATTATTTTCTTTACCTTGTGACGGATTAGCACAACTTTCGGATGTCAAAGCATCTGATATTGATGAAATGCAAATCCTTTTATCTGCTGATGGACGGAAAATTAAAGTTTCCGATCCTAAGAAGGAACTGAAACATGAAATTCAGTTGCTTGCTGATATAATTGCTAAAGGACTCTTAGCAAAAGCAAGATCATTTGCTGCACTTACATTGGAAAAGTTTCAAGCGATTACTACTATTATGACTGATCAAAAATTCAACTGGAAACGACTCATCTTCAACATACTGAAGAATATGTTTTTGTCGTCAAAACAATCCAAGGGTTTTGCCGTACAAATCAGTTATCTTTTGAAAGTAAAAGGTTTAGTGGATGCTGATTCTGAAAGATTATCGAAATTCAAGGTGTTCAATGCAAAGAACACTATGCCACCAAAAATCAACCTGGACATTTCTCCTGCCAAATTCGTCAAGATTAAGAAGGAGATTGGAATTGATCAGGCGACTACCAAATCAGTCAAGAAAACCAAAACGTTAGCTCAACTGAAGGCTGCCAAAAGGAAGTTGATTTTGAGTCCATCAGAGTCAGAAAAGACATCATCACCTCAAATTGCGAAAAAGCCAAGAACTCAAAGGGTTAAAACTACTTCTGAGGTATCCATTTCTACTGACAAAATGATTTCCTTTACTGATCAGCAGCCTATAGAAGCAGTTCCTCTACAGATTATCCCACAAGCTGATTCAATAAGTACCATAAAGAAATCAGTTAGGACCCAGGCTCCTGTTACTCAAATACCTCGACCAATTGGTGTAGCACCTGCCAGACCCAAAGGAATAAAATTTGTAGAACAAATTGAATCAACTCGAACTGGACTGGAAATTCCTCATATCATGAGTACTGATAAAGGGAAAGGGAAATTGATTGAAGAACCCAGACCTTCCAACCCGATTCAGACTCATATTGATCTTATATGGGGAAAGGTGAATAGTTTTGCTGCTGCAAAAACTAAGTCCTATGATGCTTGGGTAGGCTATCGTACTGAGGTTTTTGCCAAGCAACTGAAGGAAAAGTCCGAGCTCCGAAAATTCATCAAGCTGGAGGCCTTTGTTCTTCGAACTGTCAAAGCTGCCTCTATTGCTCAAGCCTTAGAGAGGAAAAGTTATTTCTTTGATCAGATGAGAGCGAAGAAGTTGGCTCAATTTGTCGCTAAGCTTAAAAACAATTACTTGCCAAATGGTCCTACTGCATATGCTGATCAAGCTGTAATTACTCAGCTTAACACTGACCTTATAGGGCTACTTTCTCGAATCAAATTTTGGGAATTGGATCAAGAGCTAGTAGTCTACCAAGAAGATTCAGATGATGATGTGGAACTAGTTGAAGAAGCACCCTCTAACACTACAGAACGATCATCAGCTTTAGTTCTTGTTCCAACTGAAGAGCCAATTTCTGATAAGCTTTCTTCACCACCTATTGAACAACAACTATATACTGAAGCTGAGTTGACTTTCGCTCATATTGATGAAGTAATTCAAGCCGTAGTAAAAGAATCGAACCTTAGTGAACCAGTTAATGATAAAGTAGATCATTCTGTTGATCAAACCCATCCAGAGGTCACTATTCCTTCAGAGGAAATTGTTCCACCAGATCAATCTGTTGATCAGGTTATACCAACAGAAATGCCAGATGACTCAATCGATCATTCCCTAGAAACATCAGTTCAGGTTGTGCCATCATCAACTGAACAAAATCCTTCCTCACAATCTCAGGATCAAGCAGAAATCCCTGCTAATGATATTTCAGTTCGAAATGTTACTGAAATAGTTTCAACTGATCAAGCCTTGATCGTTTCTGAACTTGATAAGGGTAATGCAAGCACTTCTCGCCAATCCAATCCTCCATCTTCAGCAGATTTTGATCTCATTTTTGAAGAAGTCCAACATATGCAGGACAGCATGAAGCAAATCATTACTGCCATTTCCAAAATTCAAAATACACAACTTTCGCACAGTCTGAAATTGGAAGAAAATCAGGAATCCTTGAAAAGACTGAAGGATATTCAATCTACTGTTACTGCTCTCTCTTTTGCAGTTGGTGATATTCAGAAAAATAGAGGTATCATGTCCAGTCTGACTGCCACTCAAGAATTGATTAACCAACGCGTCAACAATGTGGAATTAGGGATGGCAATGGGCCGGGGCGGGGGCGGGTTTGCCATTCCCATCCCCATCCCCGAATGCCATCCCACCCCCATCCCCGCCCCCATCCCCGTTTTTTCGGGTTCGGGGAATCCCCAAACCCGAAACTTCGGGGATCAACTTACCATCCCCGTCCCCATCCCCATTTCAAAAATAATAATATGGCAAGACGATGACGGATTCGGATATTTTCTCAAACCAAAACTTATTATTATATATTATTATTTGATATAATTTTAATATTAATATTAATATCAATATCAACAATAATAATATTATTAATATTTTAAAAATTATATTATTAATACTAATAATACTATTATTTTATTATTGATAATATATTTTCGGGGCGGGTTCGGGGATTTCGGGGATGGGGATAGTAATCCCATACCCGCCCCGAACTACATCGGGGATTTAAAAAAATCCCCGAACCCGAACCCAAACCCGAAAAAATCGGGGATCCCCATCCCCGTTTCGGGTTTTCCCCGCGGGGCCCCAAACCCGCGGGGGAAATTGCCATCCCTATGTGGAATCGCTTGTGTCTCGGAAAATTGAACTACTGCAAGTCACAATGACCACTGCTATTGAAAATATGTCATCATCTGTCACGGTCCTCTCTTCTCACGTTCGCAAGCTATCTGACAAGATGGATGTATTTGACAAAAAGGGGGAAAGCAGCTGAAGAAACTGATATCATTTGACCAGTTATTTTATGATTCAGTTATGATAAAGAATTAGAAGAAGAATTAATCAAGCTATTATTTTAACTGATACCAGTTTCTCAGACTTCTACAAGAAATCCAAATATTCTATGATTCAGTTGCGTAATCTATTATCAACAAAGAGCTGAGTTAAATCTCTTGGTTGTTGTGGGGACCCGGGCTCTAATTCTTTTTCTTGGGATTAAATGGATCGTTATTATAAAACATGGGTCAAATTTTCGCTTTTTACATAAAAACACCTGTAACCAAACAAGCATACATTCTTTATTTAATTTACAACATACACCATACAATACATGTCTTATTCTGTATGTTCTCAACTAACCAGTAATAAAAGACAGTACATAATAAAAAGACAACTACTGGTCCATCTGCTACGCCCGAGATCTCCACGCTAACCCGATCATCTCTGTCTCGACCCAGATCTTGCCCCACCTGTTGTTATGCACACATACAGACATAACAACAGCCGGAAAACCGGTGAGAACAAATCCCAGTATAAACATGTATACATGCATTAAACAATCTAAAACATGAAACATGCTAATATGAATGTCATTCATATAAAATCATGCAATGCAAGTCTAATCATGTCTAGATGCGACTCGACTAGAACTCTAGGGATCCCGTTGTGAATAAGACGGCGCTGTCTGTCACCTACCCTCCCAATCGAGGTGCTGTCCGTCTTATTCCTAGACTTCGGCCTGATCTGTATCCACGTCTACAAAGGGGCGGTGATCTTCCCCTAAGCTGAGATATCGCCGAACATCTAGTAGTCTGCCTGATCTCCAGACTGCCCTATCTTAATGCATGAATACAAAATCTGCAAACAAGCATAATGCAATGCTACACGATCTGTAAACAAAGCATAGCAAGATCTGCATACAAGTTCTGTAAACCAATCTATAATAATCATAATCATATCAAGGTATAAACAATAAAACAAGTATGTGATTTTGGTTGGGAAACTCAAATGTGATCTCATTTGAGTCGTGATTTCCCCAAACAAAACATGTACTATACCTTTCGTCGCACAGTTGCTGTCACGGTTGACAATACGAATCTGAAATGGAAATGTTGATACAAAATCTATCAATCTCTTATCTAATCAACACATATCCAAGTCACTACGTAATCTCGATACAATTGGACGGCATAACGACGTATATTCTTAATACCGGTCAATCCAATCTCAACAAATATCAACATATACCATCCTCAACTCATAATCGAATCATATACATAAAACCATACTCAAAATCAGTACAGTTTACTTCTAAACATGCTGAAATTCATAATAATTGCGTATGATATCTGTTCTTCGATCTGTTTACCAATATATCATGCTCAATACGTCAAGAACATAATATAACTATCATATTCCAATTCCTCTAACATCTAAATCGTGAAACTTGCTAGAATTAAACAATACTTACATCACTTTGTAGCTTTCAAAGCAAGGAACACAATTCGTAACTCGGAATATGATTTGGATGGCTAAATCGTACACAACTTAAGAATCAAAGTGAAGAATTTGAAAAGGCTTGGAGAGGAATTCCGGTTCTCTTGCTGGAAGCTGAAGCATGAGTGAATCAGCACTAATTGTATATATATACTAGGCCACATGTCACGATGAGAATGAGAGTGGATTTCTCGGAAGTATGACCGCGGGTGCGGCAACACTAGGAGCGCGGGTGCGCTGAGCTCTCGGCAGGACTTTTTATTTTCCACAAGTGATGACCGCGGGTGCGGTCATGTAACTACCGTGGGTGCGGTGTGGCTACGGGAATTCACTCATTTTCTGCCCATTGCACCGCGGGTGCGGTGCTTACAAGCACTGCGGGTGCGCTGTAACTTCGAATTACAATGGCATAATTCTACATTTTACGCCAAACTTCTTCATTTCTTATTTCTTATCTCTATACACATTGTTCATAACATATCTCTCAATTCAGAATGATCACTCGGTGTTCTGAGCATTACATTTCTCCCCCTCTAAGAAATGATTTCGCCCTCGAAATCGCACATCATTCTATCAATGCAAGTATCAACAATAATAACATTAAAGTTAAATCAATACTTACATCATTGAAATAACTCGGGATGTTTCTGACGCATATTTGCTTCTGTCTCCCACGTCGCTTCTTCGATGCCATGACGACTCCACTGAACTTTCACAAGTGGAATAGTCTTTGTTCTGAGTTTCTTTTCTTTCCGATCCAGGATCTGTATCGGTTGTTCCACATAGCTCAAAGTATGATCAAGTTCAGCTTCGTCAGGTTGAATGACATGAGAAATATCTAGGCATATATCTTCGCAACATTGATACATGAAACACGTCATGTATTCCGGATAGAGAAGGAGGAAGTGCAAGTCGATAAGCTCGATCGCCAATCTTCTCAAGAATCTCGTAAGGACCAATGTATCGAGGAGATAGTTTTCCGCGTTTGCCAAATCGAACAACGCCTCTGAACGGAGAAATTTTCAAGAATACTCTATCTCCCGCCTCAAATACTAACGGTCTACGTCTGATATTGGCATACTTTGCTTGTCGATCTTGTGCTGTCTTCATCCTCTTCTGAATGAGTTTCACCTTCTCTGTCATGTCATGAATCATGTCTGGCCCCAGTTCTGGTACTTCTGAAATATCATCCCAATATAGCGGAGATCTGCACTTCTTGCCATACAAAGCTTCAAACGGTGCCATCTCGATACTCGTCTGATAGCTATTATTGTAAGAGAATTCACAAAGAGGTAGAGAATCTTGCCAACTAATGCCAAAATCTAGCACGACGGCTCT